>NW_006263304.1:457932-464660 GCF_000469605.1 Apis dorsata | reverse complement strand
ATAATATTTATATATTATTAAATATATTAATATATATATTAAATATATATTATATATTTTATATATATATATATATATTATTTATTTATTATTTGAAATCGTAATTCTATTAAAAGATTCTATTAAAAAATTTTTTGTTTTCATATCCCATGAAAAATTTAAACAAATGATTGTGAGCTTGCAACATAAAATGTCATAAAATTATGACTTTATTAATTCTTTAATTTCTTGTCATTAAATCGTGACTTTATTAATTCTTAAAAAGCTTTAAAAAATAGTATATCAATATATATTTATAAATATTTACTAGATTTAACGATTTAATCTATAACGTTTAAATGCATAATTAATAATTAATTATAATTAAAATAATACATAATATGAAAATAAATAGTTCAAATAATTAGTTTAATAGTTCTAATATTAATTTTTAATTCTCTACTAAAGATTTCATATATTTTAAAATCTTCATTATATTCAATAGTTTATTTTGTTGATTGAATGTAAATATTTTTCGTACTTTAAATGCCAGATAAATCAATATTAACTCATAACTAAGAATTATTCAACCAACACATTTCCATAAAAAGATTTTCTGTATTTTATCGAATGATCGCGTTTCCTAGCAATTTTTGCTTTCGCTTTTACTTCTGTAATATGAAATCCTTTTTCGTAATGGCATAATACCATAGAATCATCTTCAAAAGTAATAATCTTCATGTGGCGATAATCGAAAGTCGTACCAATGATAGAACTTTAATTAAACGAATTATTTTCCGGTTGAAAAGAAATGGTTAATTTTACTGCAAATTGAATCGTACATACTGACTCACAATTTATTTCTCCTTATCGATCATTGTTATGTTAAAGTTTTCTTTTATAAAAGAAGAGTTTTAAAATTTCTAATACTGAACATGAAAAAATTAGCTTGTTGACCTGAGATCGATTACATTACTCACCATGACTTCGAGTAAGTATAAAAGCACACAAGAAACATATGTCATTTCTTTAAATTCCCGTATATAGAAGGAGTGATAAGAAACATATACTTTCTTTCCATTAAAAACTGTATATTTAATTAAAAATTAACAATCCAGTATTATTAATTATATTTATGTTATTAAGATTTTTCTTATCATTATCAAAGTTTATTTGATATTACACGCAAAGAAATTTCTAAGAAAGAAATTATTTTGAAAGCAAATTCATTAAATTGTATGTATTCTCTTTATTTAATCGTGAGAAATATTCCTCCATTAAACGAATGTGAATTGATACTTCACGATCGAAGCAAAAAGAATTGTACCTCCTTTGTTGATTAATCGTTACAAAAGCAAATTTCACTTGCTGCGTGATATTATAAACTTTTTTTTAACATATCATACAAATTTTCATTATTTAATTAATTTAATTTAATCAAAAGAACAATTTTTTATTTTATTTTCAATTATCAACGTTTCAAGATTATCTTGCTTGTAAGAATTATTTTTAAGTATCTCATGTGATATTAAATGATATGATTTATTAATTAAATGGTATACTTAAATTTATGCTATAATCTATATGCTATATATCTATATATATTTAATCATATAGAAACAGAAAAAATGATATAATAAAATTTTAATATAACGTAGATCGAAAAATTCTTTCATATAAATTTTAATCACTAAGAGATTCTAGACATGCATAATTCAATAGGAATGTATAACTCATTGAATATTTTTTTGTGATCAGACCGTGCGATGAGTAAAAAGGTGTCGTTCTTCGAAGACTTTATAGCATATTGACATAGCTAGAAATTATAATAAAATTTTATTTCTGGCCTACTTTGGCCGAAAAAGAAACTGGTAATCTTTCTATTGCCGACCTCGTTTGCATAATTTTGTACAGTTTATTTAATAACTAATAAGACGTTAAAAACTATAAAAGATGTAAACATTTTTGTTAATTAATTAAGTTATATATTAAGTTATAATTAAGTTATATAAAGAAGTATTTCCATAGAAATAATTCAACGATTTTATTTGTCGTCCCACTTAAGGGGCAGATTACATTTTTTACAAGTATTTTAATACCAATGATTTTTACGGCTTCGTATATGCTCCACTGATCTACTATTCTTTATACATTGCAAGAAGGTTTAATGGTTTGCTACTACATTCAACTTCACTTTTCTTCTTATGGACAAAAATTCCATAGAATTAACGAAAAAGAAGAAACTTTCACAACGTTGAACGGTTATTCCCATATTTTAAAATAAATTAAGCACAATATATATATTGTACAATACAATATATATATTGTATTACATTATACAATATATATATTGTATAATGTTTAGAACTAAATCAACGAATCCAATAAGAAATTGCGGGTTAAGGAAGAGATGTAAGTGTTGAAAAAAAATTTATAATTGTTAGCTGTGTGTATGCCCATTCTTAAAATAGTTACGACCGTTTTCAAACTATCAACCTGTTCTGTTTTTCATTTTTTTATACGGAGTTATAATTTTTTTCATTTTTATTTATTTTTTTTTTTTACAACTAAAAGCATAATTGTTTATGCATTCCAAAATATACGCTAATTTCATGATATCATTAAAAAGCGTAATCATAAAATTACTCAATGTTTCGAGAAAAATAACACATTTTTCGTTTATGATTTTGCTAAGATCTTTGAAATGTAAATTATTCATTTATTTATAATTATATTTTTGTATTTCAGATATAAACCAACAAGATTATGGGGTTTCAGTGGCCATGTACAAACCATTGTTCACAGTATTATTGGACGCGTACGTTGCCCTTGGCCGATTGGAGAACGAGTATATATCGGACTTGCGGATGAAACTACACTCACCTACGATCTTTATCAACCATTGAGCAATGATTACGAAGGTTTATTTCATAATTTTAGTTCATGAGATTTTTTGAAATATATAAATAATGTCTAAAAAAAATATTATTAAGTAATTTCCTATTTATCTGATCATATTGAAAATAGATTTTGAAAAGATAAGCTAACATACTAAAATAGTAGAGCAAGAATCTATCATTTATGTTAATACTTAAATAATATGAGAAAAATTGGATAAATTAAATTAAATGCAAAAATTATAATGGTTTCGAATTCGAATTCAACTATTACACATGTTGCTTAAAGTTCAATAAAGATTAAAGATTGAACATTCTAGATCTAAAGCGAATAACATAGTTCACGAATCAATACAATGCTTTAAAGTAACAGTATAAATCATTTTCTGACTCTATCAAACTAAGATTAAGAAAATTAAAAATTACAGTATATGCAATATTATAATATAAATAAAATTGTTCTGAACATTATTCTGAATTTATATCATAATTAATAAATTTAATTGAAGTTATTGCTTCTTGTTATATTTTAAGATTAATAATAATTATAAAAATAATGAAGTAATGAAGTAATAAAATTGTAAAATAAAAAAACAAAAAATAAAAAAATAGATAAAATATATAATATATATAAAGATATAGATAAAATATATCGTATATATAAAAATGTAGATAAAATGTCATATTCGATAAAAACAATGATAACTGATAAATAATAAATAATTTAAATGTTTGATAAAAATGAATATTAATTAAAAATAATAATAAATGATGAATTCATTAAAAAATTATAAAGAAGAATCTAATATTTTAAAAACAAGAATGAATTTTAATATATTTATAAATTCGATATAATTTTTTATATTTTATTTCATTACAGATGACATAACAATTGCCATCTGCCCGGGGATCTGCAATAGTTCCGAAAGTGTTTATATTAGAACTTTCGTGCACTTTGCACAGTGCCATGGGTATCGATGTGCAGTACTTAATCATGTTGGAGTTCTTTCCAGTGTAAAAGTCACCGCTCCAAGAATATTTACTTATGGTACGGTAAAAATAAGACTCTTATGCAATTATCACATAAAAATATTAATCATATTGTTACAGATTATTATATATGATCAATATATCTGTTACTTCGTTATTAATATTTTTTCCACAATTCAAATCTTCCATATTATTTTTATTTAATGTTAGATAATATTACGCAACAAATATAAATAATCTCTAATATACGTGTTATTTCTATTTTTATTTCTATTTTTTGTATTATTTTTTCTTCTTTAAGACTGCAAATTAAAACGTTTGATAAATCAATTGGTAAAAATATTATAAAATGAAAATAATTTACAAGATTTTTATATAATACTCTTTGGATATTTTTAACAAATTTTTATATTTTTCTTTTACTTTTTGAAAGTATATTTCGAATCTAACTTTTTTAAAAATTCTGAAAATATAATATATTTATTTATAATAGAAGCCTTAAATATTATTAATTATTGTATTATTAGTTATTAACTAGTATAATTTAGGTCATGAAAGTTTTAAGGATCTCGTATATAGTTTAAATAATCAACATGATATTATAATTGAATTTACAATTGATTTTTAGCTTGATTTATACATTACAGGACACACTGATGATTATCATATGATGCTACAGAGTTTAATAGAAAAGCATTCAAATACAAGAATAATTTGCATTGGCTTTAGCTTGGGTGGTAATCTTGTAACTAAATACTTAGGGGAACGAGGATCAAATAAATTATCCAATATAATTGGCGGCATATCTATTTGTCAAGGATATAATGCTATTGAGTAAGCATATTTTTATATATAATATGAATATTGTATTACGTATAATAAATATAAATTTTTTACAAATAATAATTATTATAAAATGTTTTTTCTATGTAATATGTAGAGGTACAAAGTTCCTACTTAACTGGCAAAACTTTCGACGTTTCTATCTGTATATAATGACTGAATCGGTAAAGAATATTATACTTAAACATAAAAATATATTATTATCTGAAGAAATTAAACAAAGATGTAATTTAAACGAATGGGATATTATTTCTGCTGCAACTTTACCAGAACTTGATGAAGCTTACACTAGAAAGGTAAAATATTTTTTAATATAATTAATATATAATTAAAATCAAATTTTATAATATATTATAAATTATATATAATAATAATATTGTTTCTGAATATTTATTACTGAACAGGTCCATAACTTTAGATCAGTGAAGGAAATGTATAAATGGAGTAGTTCTTTGTTCTATTTGGATAACATTGCGACACCTATGGTATTTATTAACGCGTTAGATGATCCTATTGTACCTGATAAATTATTGGAACCTATTAAAGAATATGCTAGTAAGTAATTATTAAGTAATCATTATGTATATACTTGTAATATATTAGAATTTAATATATATAATTTTTTATAATTTTTTAGAAAATCATTCAAATACATTATATGTAGAACTTGCTCATGGCGGACATTTGGGATTTTATGAAGGTGGTCTTTTATATCCAAACCCCATAACATGGCTGGACCGTACATTAGTATCTCTCATAGGATCTCTCACATTAGCACACGCAGATAAATCACTGAAAACTTCTTAACGTAATTTAATAATAATCACTATCATCATTATCTTGTGAATAATGCATTTTTAGCCGTCAATTGGCATCATTTACAATCTTGTTTAAAGATTTTATATTCGAACTTGATTCGAGCCTTAAGGAATTATAATAACTAAATATTAAACATAAAAAATCTGATGTATTTCAAGATTTTTGAAATCGCTATAATTGCAAATTTAAACAAGCGATTGAGTTTAAATGGTATATTATATTTCTTAAGACTATTTTAAAAATACTTTTTGATTGGAAGGAATTATTAACAAAATTTTTAAAACGATAGCACAACATTTTGATGACGATTTATATTTTTTCGATGTCCTGATCATTGACGCTTCATACTCAGGGATCTTTGATAAGGTGATTTGATGAAAAGATATTATCAAAAAATCATATGCTAATGATAGTTGACTATAGAATCACGTTAGAAAGATGAAAGTTCAATTAATGCAAAAAATAGAAATCCTTCTTTATACTTCAAGTTAAATTCTTAAAAGTTGTAAAAACTAACGAATTTTTTCTTTTCCTTTTTTTTATTTTCTTATAGAGCTTAAAATTAAAAATTTTATCAAAGATACTGAGCGCGATATTTATAAAATATGCATAATAAAGATAACTCTGACCTCTTAATAATAGAACTTTCAATTACTAAAATGTAGAATGTTTCATATAATTTACACATCTGAAGTATTTTCATTAGTATTAACGATAGAAAGAAATGCTTTACTTTTAAGAATTAAAACATGTTTGAAATATTTTTTTATATCGTTAATAGCAACATAAATATGGAAGATAAATAATTTAAGTGAAATGTTCTATATATTACGATTAAAAATATTATAAGTGCGTGGGACAGAGTGAATATAATAATTAAATAATGAATTGATATACGAAGAATTTAATGTAAGAATATAAAACTGCAAGAGATATCCGATTGGTCAAGAAAACTTATGTTTACATATCCGCTTTCAATGATGTGGGACAAATATTAATTTATTACTTATATACTTATTATTAATAAACTTCATTAATAAGAATATTTACGTCAAAAAATATCTTTTCTATAATAATATTGTTTAGAAAATAGTTATTTACTTATAAAATAAAACGTTCGTGACTTTTTCTTCAGAATTTATGCAATATATATTTTCATGTTAAT
The DNA here is from genome assembly GCF_000469605.1 of Apis dorsata. Taxonomy (NCBI): domain Eukaryota; kingdom Metazoa; phylum Arthropoda; class Insecta; order Hymenoptera; family Apidae; genus Apis; species Apis dorsata. The sequence goes on along the minus strand of NW_006263304.1, from coordinate 457,967 downwards.
GAAGTTTATACAACTTTTATATTATATATTGCATT
>NW_006263304.1:456097-457725 GCF_000469605.1 Apis dorsata | reverse complement strand
TTTTTTTTTTTTTTTTTTTGTTAACTGATTTATGTTATATTAAGTCAAGTTATATCATAGTTATATGATGATTTATAAATAATTATATTATATATATAGAAACGTATATAGAATTGCTAACATTTTTGAAACATAAAAAAAAAATATTAATTTTATTTTTTAATATTTATGACGAAAAAATATTGGTCCAAATATTCTTCATAAACATATGTTAAAAATAATAATAAAATATTATAAATAATCATCGAAATATCGGGCTGGAACAATTTAAACACATAATATAATTTTTTACAAATATCATTTATGAACATCTTTATAAAGTAATACAATAAGACAATAATGTTACTGATGCACACACGTTTGTGCATTGAAGTACTAGGTACGATTACTTAAATAGTTTAATTAAAATCTTAAATTTTAAGTTATTTATTTCTAGATAGAAATTCATCGTGGGTGCAACAGATAGTTATTAGATTTCTAATAATGATTATTTTATTATCATCGGTATATTTTGGAATTATATATTATCATTGTACATATATTAGTACCAATGAAATTGTGAAAATAATGAAAATTTATATATGTAGTTGAACGGATATTTATAACATATGATATAACAAGCTAATGGGGATTAAATAGATTGTCGGAAATAATTGCAAAATTGATTAATATGCGTGTACATTAATTTTGCAAAATTACGACAATTTTATTAATAATATTTTATTTGCAATACCATCATCATTTTGACAAATGCTTATTTACGTAACACGTTATTGTCATATTATTGAAAATGACTCCTTATAGTGAAAGGCTGATAAATATTACACATATTTTAAAATGTGATTAATAAATGAATATTTATATAAATCTAAGGTGCTTACAGTAAAAAGTGCCTTAAATTATGTTCTGCTATTATTCACTAGAAATCTAACAAATCTAACAGTGAAGCTTTCTCTTCGGCCGTCACATTACAATAATTTTTAATACATCCCTATATAAAAAAAGAATATTTTTTTGCTTAAATTTATTTAGTGTTATAAATTAATAAAATAACAAGAAAGGGAATTCTAAATCTTATTAAAATAATTTTGCGTTCTATATTTTTTTTCTCGACAATTTAAACATTTCCAACCAATCGATTATAATTTGTAACAAAATAAGATGTCTGCACTGAAAATAAATTTTTTCCACGGATGGATGTATATCTAATAATTTGTACATTTTTATAACAAAATTATGAACCTTTTATTATCATTTCATTGTAATTTTGAAGATATTGAATTGAAAGGAAAATTTTGTTTGTCATTTATGTAAAGTATAGTAAAATGTAAGTACAGACACAAGCAATAATTAATTTCTTAGATATATATTTATATACATATATTGTACATGTATATTGAACAATATTTGCACATAAAAATATTCTTTATGGGATATTTACAAATTAGTAGCAGTAAGAAAGTAGAAATAATAACGTACAATGATGAACAAAAATTTTAACTTAATTTTAACTTAATACTTAACTGGATCAATTTTTGGTGACTTTTTGATCAAGCCAGTGTGAATCTTATGTGTCCTATTATGATTAATAATTTTTTTCTGAAGATAATATTTAAAATATTATCAAA
>NW_006263304.1:454148-455732 GCF_000469605.1 Apis dorsata | reverse complement strand
AAAAAAAAAAAAAAAAAAGATGTGCAGTTTAAGATGCAAAAAAAAAAAAAGATATATGATTTTATAATAAATTTTTTTAAAGATTTTTATTTTATGAAAATTTCAAATAGCTTGAACGGAAAGTTTACCGTGAAGCGTATGCGAATGAAACATATGCGTATCAGTTAAAATATTATTTATTTTATATTTTTATATAAGGTATAAAAAACATATGGAATGCTATACAATATTTTTTTTAAAAATCACAAAACAATTATATTAATATTATTTGACAAATTTTTTTCAGTCTTAATATTTATTTTATAAAGCATTAATAATGATTTGATATTTTTGTGTAATTACATTTTTGCAATATTCTAATGGAATATTATAATTAATAAATAATAAAAGAATAGCAAATATATTTTTTATTTCATTAATTTACAATATAAAAACAAAATTCTAAATAATTTCATTTCTCAATATGATGTTGAACTAATTAATTTTTATATTCTTATAGAATATAACCATATTTTTTTGATAATTAAATAGAATTTTAAAAAAAAAAAATATTTTCATGTTATAATAATACAATACATAATACAATAATACATATAAAATCTAAGAGAAATCTCGTTCAAAATTTTTGATAATATGCATTGATTCTTAATTGAGATAAAAACTATATCAGTTATACTCAGCTTGAGGTCTTCCTCTTTTTTAGACAAAAAACTAAGACATTTGATTGATGAACGTTGATACTTAAACAAGCATCAGCTTTATGCGTTCAACGCATCTGTTCAAAGTTGTTAGTGCTGCTAGAACCATCTTGGTAGAAATGATTAGTCAGTAGAGTATAAACAGTCAAAGCGTTCGGATCTCTTGCTATTCTCGTACGACTATATTGAACATAGAGTATTCACTAAATAAAATCACTAATCATGAAGAAATTTATTCTTTTATTTATGATATTGCTCAGTCATACAACTGTGAATATTGCTATTCCGCTTACTAATTATACATCCCTTCGAAACAAAATATTGGAGCACGATCTGCAGTTGATGATAGGTGCTAATCTAATTTTGAACGACGTTGAAAAAGTCGCCAACGAAGTTTTAATGAAGGCGAAGAAAGAAGAATTATACATTGGTTTGTTTTTATTCTTTAAAATTTTAATATCTTGAAAAATTACGCGTTCAGTCGATAGAATACAATAAAACTTCACTTATTTAAACAAAGGAATAAACAATTTCAAATAACTGAAGTTCATATAATGAGAATTTACGATTTCCTTACTTTCCTACTTATCATTCAAATAATTCAATTAGATGAGTGAATTCAATCAATTGTATTGAATAGAATTGAAATAAATGTAATCCTATGTAAAAAGTTAAAAATCTGTTTAATACATATAATCAGGAATAAAATGATATCCTATGATTTTTTTAAGACTATTCCAACATATCTAAACCATATAAGTATAATAAAAATGCTTTCAAATAAAATTAAAATTGATAATCGATTTTTTAAAGAAAACTCTTATTGCTAGTACTTCCATTAGGACAATTATCGATGAACATTTTGTAATTTCCTCATCAATATGAA
>NW_006263304.1:444477-453876 GCF_000469605.1 Apis dorsata | reverse complement strand
TTTTTTTTTTTTTCATAATTTTATATTCAATAGAATGAATTAGAGTGTAAATACGAAATAAAGTATAAATTACATTTCACCCTTTAATTATCTTAATAATTAGTCATTTTTCACAAAAACGATTCAAATTTGTAGAAAGAAATGTTATTAACTGCAATTGATCATATATATATAGTTTAAAGTTATATATTAAATTCAAAAAATAATTATATGAAAATTATATGGTGGCTATATTATCATTTTATATCTGATTGTAATATCTTGTTCTTATTATCATTTCTATGCATTCTTACTTATATTGACTTTATATCTGATCAACAGAGAATTGTTTTTCATCATGAACAATGGAAATCGTTTCTTCATCAATTTTTTCTATTTCTATTTCCATTTCTATTGTCATTAGAACAAAATAACAAGAATTCAAAATCCTTTTATTTTTTTATTTTTATTTAAAACTTAGTAAATTCCAATTTTTCAGGTTTCAAGGATCCTCATCAATTTGCTCCTTCACGAAATTTTCTCGAAGTAAAGAGAAATATCGAGAGATCAAAGGTCTTTCAATTACTCCGCGATATGCCAAAAGGAGCGATACTTCATGTTCATGATACATCTCTCGTTAGCAGCAATTATACATATCACAACATCACATTTCGTGACAATTTATATGTCTGTATTGATAAAGGTGTTGTTCATTTGCGTTTTTTTCGACTACCTGACAAATCATGTAACTGGGAACTTCTGAAAAAAGTACGTGAAGATCCGGTACGTGGAGAGATGGTGAACAACATGATCAAAGCAAGAATGACGATGGAATGTAATGATCCTACAATTGCCTATTCAGATATTAATAAAGCTTGGAATAAATTCACAGATATCTTCACATTCATAAATTCTTTGCTTACGTATAAACCCGTTTACGAGGATTATTATCTTCAAGCTCTAAAAGAGTTGTACGAGGATAATGTTATGTACCTCGAATTAAGATCAACCTTACCAACTTTATACGACTTAAATGGAATCGAATACAAACCGGAAGATGTGGTTAATATTTATGAGACACTTACTCGAAGGTATTTTTTTTTTTATAGGATGTTAATTATTTCAGATTATATATTTTTAATACTCGGTGGAATACGTTAAATTTTTTAATCTGAATAAATTAGATCGATCCTCGACCGATACTTAAACATTCATTAGTAATACATACTCATTTTTGTATTCATGTTGTAAAATTTTTATAGTTTTCAAAATGAGATATTTCTAATACGTTTATTTATTAAAATTAAACTTCTCTTGATATAATTTTTATTTTATATGTGATTTAAAATTTTTAGTTTATTATATAGAATTTAAAAATATATTATATATATAGATTAATTTTTTTTAATTGATATAGATAGACTATTATATTAATAAATTTTTTTTTTTAATATTGCAATACTAATTATAATATTACATATTAATTATTCGTCGAAGAATTAATATAATATTTTGAAGTTTGTAACAATTAGAATACAAATATACAAATATATATGGATATGTTTTTTAATAAGTTTATTTTAAATTACTATATATATGAAACTTAATTGTTTAATATATAATTGTTATAATATGTTATGGCAATAATCTTGTTCTTTTATTATTAAATTTCTTGTCATTCACTTGTAATTTGTTCTACTATTGAAGATTATAATATTAACAGTATATATAATAATATCAATTTTCTATATGTAGGTTTAAAGAAGATCATCCAGACTTTGTAGGAGCCAAATTAATTTACGCTCCTGCACGATTTGTTGAGCATAAAGAGGTGGAATATTATATAAAAACTTTGAAAAAATTGAAAAAAATATATCCCAATTTCATAGCAGGATTCGATTTGGTTGGCCAGGAAGATTTAGGACATACACTTGAGTATTTCGCAGACTTGCTGAAAAATATTGGACAATATAATATTAGTTTCTTTTTTCACGCTGGTGAAACAAATTGGTTGGGTGCTTCTACTGACGAAAATCTTGTTGATGCTATCTTACTAAATACTCGACGTATTGGTCACGGGTGAGTGAAAAAAATGAAATGAAAAAAATTTTCCTATAATTTAATAAAATAATGAAATTTAATAATTTAATGAAATTTGTTGAATTGATAAATATTAAAATATCTAAATAAAATATTAAAATATTTAAATATCTTAAGTAAGTATTAAATACATATTAGATATATGATGTGATTATATAAATTTTTTATAAAATAAATTGTTTTATATAATATTATAAGTTATAAAAATCTTTTGGAATTATACTGAAGATTATTCAAGATTATTCAAGATTATTCAAGTATTGATGAAACTATTTACTTTAAAAGATTATCTTATCGTTTGTCTTATCGTTTCATACAGATTATAAAGAATAGAAATAAAGATAGAAAATCATAATTAAAATTAAAAATTATAATAGTTCTCAAATATTAATAATCAATTAATACAACTATATGAAATTTTCTTCATCATTTTTCTTTTAAATAATTTTAAATAATTTCTTATATTAGATATGCGCTGGCATCTCATCCCTTTCTTCTGGAACTTGCTAAAAAAATGGACATCGCTATCGAAATAAATCCGATCTCAAATCAAGTTTTAAAACTTGTTGATGATCTTAGAAATCATCAGGCAAAAACATTGTTTTCCAAAGGATATCCATTAGTAATATCTAACGATGATCCCGGTTTGTGGGGCTCAAGAGCTCTTAGTTATGATTTTTACGAAGCTTTTATGGCACTTATGTCAACACATGCCGATCTTAGAAGTCTCAAACAATTAGCCCGTAATTCTCTTTCTTATAGCAGTTTAAGTAATTATGAAAAAAAAGAAGCCCTGAATATTTGGGAAAAAAAATGGCATATCTTTATTAAAAATATAGCGTATAATACTTTTCATAACTATAAATGAATAAAAATGACAATTTAATTAATTATTTGCAAATAATTATGTATTTAAAATTTAAATAATACTTAATTATTTGTTTTTCTTCTTATTATTTTATCTTTTATTTATAATAGAATTGAATCATTTTGATTAATTTCTTTAATAAATATTAAATATATCTTAAAAAATTAAATATAGTTTTACTTCAAAAAATTTATAAATGAAACTTTTTGAAAGTCATACTTGTTTTTAATAATTATATTATTATATCTAATGATAGTTGAAAAATTAATTTAATCAAATGATTATATTTTTAAATAAAATTTGTAATAAATAAATTTTTTTTTATTCATTCAATTTATATTCGAAATGCATGTGTATATCAGAAAAATATATTCATATGTATATTGTGATTATTATCATACCATCAGATGTTATTACATTCACACTTTATGCTCGCGTTGAAAAAATAAAATTATCATAAAAGATACTTAATATCGATCAATGATAAATTTTGAAATATGAAACCAATTCATCGTAATTCTTTTTATTCAAAGAGACAACGTGATTTATGCTATATAACTGTTTCTGTGGATCCTTTGCACGGATACATGATTTAATTTCATTTAAAATCTCTTTTCTTCTGCTCGTGCAACCGTATAATTAAGTCGGCTGCTACATTGAAAGCCATGCGGCATAGTGTCTTTTTTTTGTTGTCCGGAAAAAAATGAATAGAATTACGCTTAATGACGCGGTATGAGTCTGCGTAGAAATTACCCAACAGTTAAAAAGGTGTGATCATATTGTATACACGACTATCGAATGCAAACATTACTTGTCGCTTCCAAAATAATCGGAAGTTGAATGGGATCAAAAGATGTGTCCTGCTAAGAAAAATATATCTATGTGTGAACATAGAACAATAATTTTTTTTTCTATAATATAATCAATAAAATTATTAAATAAAATTTTTAGATTTAAGAATAAAATATAATCAATAATTATGTGAAAATATATATCGGAATATATTATCATTATATTATTTGTAAATAAAAAAGATGTAAAGTAATTATGTAAAATCATTTTATAATTAAAAAATCATTTATTTCAGCTTATTCAAATAAGAAAAATATGACATTACACATAAATATGACTTTTTTTTTTCTTTTTTGTTTGAATTTTGTGTGTTATTTGATTTTAATATAACTAACACAAGATTCATTATTTAAATTTTATTCTAATAATTTTTTACTTGCAAAAATTAATTAAAATTTTAGTGAATAGTTAAAATTATTTGATGTAATTCTTCTTTGACGATTTAAATTGAAAACGATAACGAAAAAAATTTCCACATATTTTTTCCAAAAAAGTATAAAAAATAATAATGAATTTAATGAAATAATTTAATAATTATAATTGCACAAAATTCATATAAACTTCAAAAATAAAAATATCACGCATATTGGATTCGGAATTCTTCGCCATTTTGACAATGGTGCAGCAATGCCATCTGACGATAGAGGCAGTGAATAGCTAAAAGGGTGTAAAAATGAGACCCAAGATTGTCTTTCTATCTTCGTTCGTTTCCAATCTTCGAGCGTACTGTCGAGTGTCGAGCCGACTGTCGCGAGTGTGTGTAATGTCGACAAGAATGTTGACGTTTAATTCAGCTCGTCGGAAGCAACGAATACGCGCCGTGGTAGCCTCGTGAATAATGTCAATGGATTCCTCGTAACTTATTGCACGCAGTCGTAATAATGTTACGCACTGTGGAATTCACAGTAAACTTGTAGACTTCATGAACGAACAATCATCGTACGCGCGAGGGCTTTGGCTCGAACTGTGACGCGCCATATTGGTTTAAGAGAATTGTTCATATTAGTGAGCTTTGGGTGAATCAATTTTATTGCAAATGCACATAGTATAATAAAGTTCCAACAATGGAAGAGACTAAAATCATATATCACATTGACGACGAAGAAACTCCTTACTTAGTGAAGCTTACCATCTCACCGGAAAGGGTCACTCTTGCCGACTTCAAAAATGTCTTGAATCGACCGAATTATAAGTATTTCTTCAAATCTATGGACGATGATTTTGGGTAAGTGTCATACTGATACACATGTTTCTTGAATGTTTCATTTTTATTCTTATATAGTACAGATTAATGATTATTACCATGGCAAGACATTATCTTTCATCTTCAACTCGAGTCAATGCCCTACGATTTAAACAGTATCCGCTTCATGGGATAGAGTTACATTTTGACAATGTTCTTGTTTTGAGTTTGATTTGTGATGATTATTTTTATTTTCTTTTTTTTTTTTTGAAGTAGAAGCGAATGCAATCAAAATATTATATTTTTATATTAAATAATTTGTTATAAACAGTACTTAATTTTATATTTTTATTTTACTTTTTATATCATTTATATTATACTTATTATAGTTTTTTAATAAATCTTATAGTAAATCTTTATGAGTGGATTGAATTAGATACATGAATAGTTTTATTAAATCAAATAATTGGTATATTAACAAATTTTGTTTGCTCAATAGTGTGGTGAAAGAAGAGATTGTAGATGATGATGCCCATCTTCCGTGTTTTAATGGACGAGTTGTTTCTTGGGTAAGATTTTTAAATAAATTCTAATTGATAAATTTTATAATTTAATTTTTTTTTAAAGATTCATGTCAATCATATATAACTTAATAAAAAATAATATAATGGAAATATAATGTTAACTTTTAGAATTATCAATAAATTTTTAGAGCTAACTCTAAAAAATTAATATAAAAATATATGAAATCTAATCAATTTAGTATATTATCAAAGTAAAAAAATTATTTCAAAGATTCATATAATTTTTTATATTGACAAATCTTTTTTTCTATTAAAAATGTTTAATAAAATATGAATTATTAAAATATAAGTTTTTAATAAAAAAAATTTATTTATTTATAAATAGTTGGTTTCTGCTGAAGGCAGTAATGTGTCAGATGGTGCTTCACAATGCACAGATTCAGTAGCACATAGTGAGGCAAAACATGATCGTGTTGATCATGTGACACCTGGTCACACAAATCGTGGTCCACCTCCTTTATCACATGATGATACTTTAACTGAAACTGAAAGTATTACAAGTAGTCGACAAGGGCATCATTTACATAAAAGTTCAAGACATCATTCAGATAAATATGAGAAATATAATAAATATAATGGTATGTTATTAATTATGAATTAATCCATAATATCTAATTTTTTAAATATAACTTTTAAGATATTCTTTGATAAAAATAATAAAAATAATAAAGATAAAAGATGTTTATATTATTTTTATTTGTTTATCTCTAGGACTTCGTATAAATGGTCATTCAAAACACAGATCAGGCCATGGTTATGAGACTGCTTCTATTTTAAGTTCAGATTTAGAGACAACAACATTTTTAGAATCAGATGATGATGCCAGTAGCCGTATAACATCGACTACAGGCAGACATACCAATATGAGTAGTACAGTTGACAGAGCAACTTTAGGTAAATACATTTTAAAAAAGACAAAAATAAATCTGAGATTCAAATTAGAAAATAAATTTTATGTATTAATTTTATGTATTTGAATATTAGAGCGGCGTAGACCACAGAGAAGAAGGCGTCATAGATTGCCACCTATGTCTAGAACATCATCTTTTAGCAGTATCACAGACAGTACAATGTCCTTAAACATCATAACAGTTTCATTGAATATGGATACTGTTAATTTCCTTGGGATTAGTATTGTTGGACAAAGTAACAAAGGTGGAGATGGTGGCATTTATGTAGGTTCAATAATGAAAGGGTATGTGTTAAATTTCAATGAAATTTCGATTATATTTTATATAAAGCTCTGTATAATGAATTGTTAGAACAGAGTATTCAATAAAATATTTTTAATATGTTTCTAATATTAAATCTTTCATTTAATTAATTTCAAATGTATAGGGGTGCAGTTGCTTTAGATGGGCGAATAGAACCTGGTGATATGATCCTTCAAGTAAATGACATTAATTTTGAAAATATGTCTAATGATGAAGCAGTTAAAGTACTACGTGAAGTAGTTCAGAAACCAGGGTATGTTTATAAAAATAATATATTGAAATTTTAATAAATGAATTAAAAATGAATTATAACAGAACTATAAATATATTATAGACCAATCAAATTAGTTGTTGCAAAGTGCTGGGATCCTAATCCTAAAGGCTATTTTACAATACCACGTACAGAACCTGTACGGCCTATAGATCCTGGTGCTTGGGTAGCACATACAGCTGCTATAAGGGGGGAAGGTTTTCCTCCACGCCCGCCAAGTGCTACAACATTAACATCAACATCAAGCAGTCTTGCAAGTACACTGCCAGATACAGAACGTGAGTCAAAGACTCATTATTAAATAAATTTTAGATTTAGATTTATTAGATAAACAAATATTACATAAAAAATTAATTTTTATTAGGACCATTAGAAGAACTTCATCTTACGGTGAATACGGATATGCCAACAATAGTGCGAGCAATGGCTCGACCTGATTCAGGATTGGAAATTCGTGATCGTATGTGGCTTAAAATAATAATACCAAATGCATTTATTGGAGCAGATGTTGTGGATTGGCTTAATACTCACGTAGAAGGATTTATTGATCGACGTGATGCAAGAAAATACGCATCTCTTATGCTAAAAGCTGGTTTTATTAGGCATACAGTAAATAAGATAACATTTTCTGAGCAATGTTACTATATATTTGGTGATTTGTGTTCAGCTATGAGTAGCATGAAACTAGATTGCGATACAGTCGGACCATTGCCTCCGCCGAATGCCTGGGACATGCCTTATTCAGGAACATATGCACCTCATTCTGCAACTGGTTATAGTCCAATGCCATTTAATTTCACTAATGAACCAACTGTATATGGTTATCACCGAGAAGAAAGTGTTCATAGTGGATCAGGTGAGAAACGCAACAATGTCATAACTAATGTAATTAAAAATTCAATATTTTAAAGTAATATATTTTATTAGGCGGCAGTAGTGCAGGTAGTGAACACATTTGCAAAGAACCTATTCACGATTTGAAATCCTGTTCTTCAGCATCTGAATCTGAATTACATATTCCATCAGTGCCAACTATGCCAAATAAGAATTCTGGCAATGGAAATGGTTCAAATGGAAAGAGATCTAATGGTAGTCGCAGTCGTTCCAGTGGTTCTGAACAATCTGTGCAGACAGGAACTGGTTCAGGGAATCAACAGAACCAACAAGACTTATCTGGTAGTAGACAGTCATTTCGCATTGCGATGGGAAATCCTTGTGAATTCTTTGTTGATGTTATGTAGATGCCGGTGTTGTAAATAGATGAGTTATAAATTTAGAAAAGAAAGCAGCATATAATTGAATATTTTCGAATGAATACTTTGAAAGATTTTATTTATCAAATTAAATAAAATCTTATACTAAAAATGTTCTTAGTATAAAATGTTCTTAGTATATTCTTTCTCTTTTTCTTTTTTTTTAATGCTATTTTCATAATATATCTTCCAATACAAATCTTTTAATAAAAATTGTATATTGATGATAATATATATTTAACATCAATTTTCAAAGTATTTATTCGCTGCCCTATTCAATTTATTTTCAGGTTTATATAATTCATATTTGAGATTTTAATAATTTGTCTATATGTGTCGTCTCAATTTTGCATTCCACTTTATATTATGTATTTGACAGTTATTTCTCAAAGTTCGTCTCTATAAATATAAATTTATTAAATAATTATTAAAATATTTGCATGTAATATGTAAATGTATATACTAATGTGGTTCAAAGAAGTTGCATCAAAATGTAAAATCTAAATTCAACAAGAGTAAAGCAGGTATTTTTTATGCCATATCAATAATAAATTTTATGAATCATTTTTAGAATTTTATTTTTATTAGTTTTTGTAGCCGTTGATTATAATTCCTTTTATCTTTATTATTTAAGTAAAATTTTTCGATTTTATTTAAGTAAAATTTGAAAATCTACACATAGTAATGTACATCATAAAATTATCATAAAATACAGTTAAATTTTTATGTAAGACAAATTATACAAAGTAAATATAAAATCGTATTACTAAGTTTTGCTAAAGAAAAAAAAAAGATAAAAAATAATGAACAAGTACATTTCCAATTTTATGCATGAGATATGCAACTGCTGTGTTGAAGTTTAGCATATATATAGCAATAACGAGACTAGTACAACTATTATGTACGAGAAACTCAGTATTTAATATCGATAATTCATTATTATTATTATACATACACTATATTGCACGCTTTACTATAAATATATTATGGTGTACTTGTTGATGTAAAGCACGATCGCACATGAAGTAGAGCACAAGCATGGTCATGTAAATAACACGATTTATGTCGATGAATTTATGTAATGAACATTGCAAT
>NW_006263304.1:439965-444318 GCF_000469605.1 Apis dorsata | reverse complement strand
AAAAAAAAAAAAAAAAAAAAAAAAAAGGTATGTATTTTTATTAATATTTTTCCATTGCTTGCGTTCTAGGATTGTCTACGACAATGGGGCAGCTATTTCTTTAAAATCGAGAGGATATTGTTTCGAAATGTTAAAAGATTCACTAATTATTACTTTTGAAATTCATTTTTTAAGAATAATTTGTTTTTAAAAAAAGAAAAACAAAAGAAAACATATGTATATATAAAAAGAATATATGCAATACAAATATTATTGTATATTGAGTAATTATTAGTGAATCATTTAAAAAACATTGTCCATGCGTAAAGGACAAATTTTTATTGTATTCCTACTAATTCAAGTTATTTGATGATGACAAAAAAATTGTTCACAATTATGTTATGTGGTATTGCATCACAGGTTCGACAATATGTAAATAGATCGAATTATGCTCATATTAAATGTGCCATCTTATCAGTGTTAGAAAATACTGAAGAAACTGCGACTTATAATTTATATATACAAGCTTCCCAGGTGTATGCATTTCTTTATTGTTTATGTTCATTGATGTCATTTTATCTTACGAATTATTACAAATTATTATGAATTATCTTCTGCATCTCACACACACAAGCTTATTTAATTTCAACAAACATTTGTTACATTTAATTGCGTCTTGCCGTTGCGTTATTATTATATAAATTTTTATTTAGTATATCACATTGTATCGAAATAATATTCTTTTTATAAAATGCCGCTAGAAAATATTTGCATTCGATATGCACATAAATGCATTGGCGTTATAACATTATAAGAATAATTTCAAATGTGGTGCAATGTTTCTTTTGAACATTTCACATTGAGAAAAAAGAAAAAGAACAATTTAATAATTTTTATTATTTTTTTGTATCGATTTTACTACTTTTTATATTTACATGAACTATTTACATTGCTTTCTTAATATTTATAAAACATATATTATAGAATATTATTGATGTTTTTTATATAACATGAACCATGTTTGAAAATTTCGTTGATTAATCATTCGTGCAATTTTCCAAAAATAACAATTAAAATTTTTTTACTTTTCTTTTTCTTCGGCATCTTATAATTATCCATAAATAGATCCACTTTTTATATATGTACTGTCTCTAGAGAATAATATAACGGTATTATATATCGCAAAAAATTTTTTACCAGTTTGATAAAGCACATAATATATTATATAGCAAAGATTTCATTGGAAAATTGCGCACTGGCATTTAATCATTAATTTCAATGAACGTTTTCATTTTGCTGCAAATAATTATGTAATTCAATATTTAAGAAGGTAGTTTACAAAACTGGTTTACCGATATCATTACGGTATCAATTATTATATATTATTCTGTAAAATATATACATATTTTATGTTGCAGACAGGTTGTACAGTATGTTTGAGAAATGCAAAATTAGTATTTACAAGATGACGCAATTTCACCATCATCTGAATGATAAGAAATGCAAATTTTAAAAAATTATAAAAAAAAAAAAAATAAAAATATGAATTTTGCGATTCACAGACATACTTTTAACTTGGTTTATTTTATTTTCTATTTATTGTGCCGCTCTAAAAGGACGTGCTGCTTTCTGTCTAACAAATGACTCAATTTCCTTTGCAACTTACGTTGTGCGCATGTGGATTACACCGTGTCAAAGACGTAATCGAGTCATTTTTGTGCCTTGTGCTGCGCTGGCGATTGATGCAGAGCGGCGTATGCACGAGGAAACTCGTACACAGACTAGCGATTTGGACAACAATAGCAGAGACAATATCTGTGAGTGTATTTTATTTTGTCACGTCGAGTGACTCATCGCTGATTCCTTTCTTTCCGTATATCTTTATCTTTCGAGCTAAAACATTAGAAAATCATCTGTATCTGAAAGTTTTACAAGTAATCTTCTTTTTATTTTAATTAATCTTTAAATTTCTATTCTCTTGCTTCATTTTACGTTCAGTTAAATTTTTCTCTTATTATTTAAGTTTCTATTAATGAATAAAATATTTATCGATAATTTTAATAATAAAATTAACACAAAGCATCTTTAAACTTGTCTTGAAATTTTTGCACTCCACTGCTTGTTCAAATAAATACAGCATCGTACGAGTATTTGTAACAAAAATCTACGAATGCGTTTATTTGCAATAGTAGAATATATTGTCTCGTATCTGTATTGCCAATAGTTTGCAATTATTCTTGCATAAATTTACATATACAAGACAAATACTATTTTTTTTATATCTTGTATACGTATATTTCCTTTATTTTAATCATTTTTTCGTTACATATCGTTGTCTATATATTCCTCCAAAATATATTATAGTATGTCCTTTTAGTGCAGCTAGAAAATAAACATTCTTGAGACTTAAAACATAAGATGCACATTTCTCTTTTACAGATGAAGAAGACATTTTGGAGTACCAGTTTCTGCACAAGTGAAGATACTTGTTAATGCAATATGTATACGTAACAATGGTAATAGGAGTTAAAAAAAAAGGAAATTAAGATATATTTCCACTTGATCTTGAATTAAGTGGATGGAAGTAGCAAACGCGAGACACATATATATATATATATATATTTATATATATATTTAATAGACGAATTTTGATAAAGCGTCATAGAAAATAAAGAATCTAAACTATCATATAATTTGTAATGGCTATACATAAAAGAAGAAGATAGATTTAAGGCCATCGAATTTCCATTGGTATTTAATATCATTCGAAAATATGTATAATGCAATCTATATAGAATATTAATATATTCATGAGATTTCAGAAAGTCAATTCTAAAGAAAAAAGACACTATAATTGATATACAAAATTATCGGTTGAGGTTCATTTATTAAATAAGTAATTAAAGTTTGAATTAGATAGAATGAAATTTATCTATATTTCGCTTCATCTAATAAAAACTTCAACTTCTTAATAAATAAATCTTAATCAAAATTTTTGTTTTAGTTTCTAGAATCGACCAATCAAAAGTATCTCATAGATATATTAATATTCTGGATAAGAAAAAGAAAATACGATGGCGAAAAAGCGTGCTTTTTTAACGCAGGGTGCATGTAGATTGAAAAAAAGAATCCTTCTTAACTCCATATATGTGTTTTATCGATAATATTCTTGTCCTACTTTTTCTTCCTTAACTTAAAATAATCATGAGTATATTCTCTATATTCTCTTATATTTGACATGTATTTTTTTACTTTATTTGTTAATGCAAAAAATAATAGACTTTTTGAATTGATAATTTTAACTTACAGTATTGAAATTTTGTTTTTTATATATTTTAGATTTTTCCTTCTTGAATATTCATTCTCATGTCATAATATGGCTGTACTTTTAATTATACGGGTATATAAACATCAAATTTATAAAATGCAAAATCGGAATGAAGATTTTGCATATATTGATTAAAATGAAAAAAAAGAAAGGAAATGAGGTAAAGGAGCAAAAAGTGTCAGTAATAAAAGATGATATTCGCTAAATTCCTGATTTATTAGTACAACTTATGACTGCAAGTATGTCTGTAATCAAGTGTTAATTCATGCTATGAAAATTAATTAGTATGAAGCATATTATACAAATGTTGCAAGTATTATTGTTTTATTTGAATTTTACGCTTAAATGAAGGAAAAAAGAAAATTTTAAATTTTTGTAATAATAAATAATACAGAACACTTTATATAAAAATATTATATTCGAGTTTTCGCGTTAATTCTCAAATAAATAATTACAGAATATACAAAATATAATTAACAATATTTTTACGTTATTCTTCTAATTTAACACTATGCTTCGTTGAATTTGCTTTATACTAAATAATTGAGAACATTATATATATGTACGATTTTATTTTTCCATACTACTTTAATCAATTACTCGTTAAGGGAAGGCAATACGTAAATAAATTATAAATATAGGATTGTATAATTGGTGAAACACCTTTTTCTCCTTTTTTGTGTGCAAGTTTATACGAATAAGTGTGATAATATTGCATTATCGTGTGCAATCACGAGTCTTCTCCCTCACTATAAAAATTTAAAGGAAGAAAAAAAGAAGTAAACCTCAACGAGTCAATATGAATCGAATAAAAGTTTACTCATTGAGATGCATTCGAATGCTATTCTGACTGAAGTATTTTAATGTCACTTAGAGTACCATAGTACAAGGCGACAAGATAGTCAATCGATATCGCATTTACAGACAGATAGTTCATTCCTTGTATTTTTTATCCCTTTGCGAGACAAATGTTTGCGAACTTTTTTATTAAAGCTATGACCACGTACATGGTGTCGTCGATACCCTATTTGCGATGTTCAACGATT
>NW_006263304.1:434483-439804 GCF_000469605.1 Apis dorsata | reverse complement strand
GAAATTTGTAAAAAAAAAAAAAAAAAAAGAAAGAAAAGAAAGGAAGAAGAAAAAAGTGAAACGTTAAAAAAAAGAAAGAGAGCGACGTATTCACTAAATTGAATAAACGATTTCTTCGTGTGTGTGTTTCGTGGAAACATTGCGAGACATTGGTATGTCAGATTATGAATATTGAGAAAAATTTCTCTACCCCTTTTTTTCTTCCGCGAAATTTATTGCGAAAAAGGGGGAAAAAAATGATATAACGTGAAACGAGTTTGTATCCATAGTATGTACGATTACGTGGATGATAACGAATAATCACGAAGCTCAGATTATTCCGCAAGATCAGGTAAAGATCTGCAGGAAGTGTAAGCTAAAATAGAACGATGAAAGAATTCAATACATGTAGTAGTGTGTGGATATACAGGGAAATAGATTGTAAAGATTTTTATGATTGTCTGAAATTATTATTGTCTTTGGTATTTGTCTTACAATTTCATTCTTAACACAACTAAACAGCGCAGCTGTTTTCAACATCTACGAAGCTTTTCCATTACGCGATACTTCAGATCAAACCTCAGTAGCGCAAAAGAATTATTTTATTACTGCACAACATATTTTGGCAATACGAATCGTATTTCTCGATTTACGTTGCATGCTCCTTATTCGTTAAATGATAACTTATAATTATTCAACAATGGTTATCTTCATTATTTCCTCCGGTTCTTCATTTCCTTCATTCTATATTTTATTTTACTAATTTTAATGCTAACCGTATATAGTATCAACAACAATTAAAAGCACGATACTACAGTTTCGTTTTATAATATTCTTTCAACGATGAAACTTTCATCGTGATGTAAATTCCTTCGCTTAATCGAGCAACGAACAATCCATTCCTTTACTTTTCTTTTTTTCTTAATCATGTTGCTCGGATTAATTTAAATCGACTAACGATCGATATGACGATGAAACTAGCAGAATAGCAAGCACATTGTTCATCACCAAACGGAACATTTCTTAATTGGGTTCATGGGTGCGCCTAGAGGACAATGAAATACTTCCGCGAAATCCTTCGAATTTGACAAAGTACCGATCACGCGAAATTTGCCAGGTGAATGCACCGCGGTTTTTAATTTATTCCTAGTAGCTTCCGGTCTCATCGAGCCACACCATACTTGAGCGAAATTGAGAAAGAACAATTGCTTTCCGGTCGCGTTCAAACCAGGCAGAGTTTCGTCAGCATCCTCGTTTAAGCGTAACCATCTTTCGTAAGCCTTAAAAGGATGTTATTTAAGAAATATTAATATTTTAGCATAAAAAATAATTATAATTCTTAAAGAATTTTCATAAGTTTCTTTGTTAAATATAATTATAGAAGAAAAAACAAACAGATCGAATTAGAAAGGAATTGCTTACTCGAAAAGCTTGTTTAATGCCACCATTGTCCGCGATATTCTCTCCCTGCGTATTCATTCCATCAATTTTCATTCCAACTTCGGGCACAATATAATGACTATACTGGTCTGAAAGATTAAGATTAAATAATATTTGAACAGTGTGTTCAAAAGAAAATTAAAAAGATCCTATTACCGATAAGACATTGGGCACGTTGATGAAATCCGTAAATAGCTTCATCTTTCCACCATCTGTGTAGATTACCATCCTTATCGAATAATCGACCTTTATCATCGAAGCCATGCGTAATTTCATGGCCAATTACAACTCCTATTCCACCGTAATTTAAACACCGTGGAAAATATCTGTGATAAAAGGGCGGTTGTAGTATGCCAGCTGGAAACACTGAGAATGAAAAATGATTTAATAATTAGTCAATTAATTGGTAATTTTCTTTGCTTTATTTGGTACAAAAGAAATGAAAAAAATGATAGTATAAAATTCTGGAATAGATTCTTTTTTATTTTGTTTTTATTAAAGAAATTATACTGACTTATCCTATTCTTGCTACGACTGTAATAAGCATTGACCACTGCTGGTGCGGTATTCCAGAGGGTCTTGTTAACAGGGCTGCCAAGCCGATCTTGTTCCACTCTGGTCAAATGTTGTAAAATATTTAATGTATTCTCGAAATACTTATCTGGACGGATCACGATCTAAAAGTTGACCAGATATTTAAATATATTTGTAACAACGAGTCTATTAATTATCGTTACCTAATCTAAAAAAAAATCAACTTTATTGTTCTTACATCCTTATAACGTTCATTCAACAATTCAGGTTGTAAAATGAAATCAGGATAGCCGATTCTTAACAGCATTGCGTTCACTTTCTCGGTGGCCAATTCTTTCGTTTCGTCATCGATCCAGGAAGTTTGATTCAAAAGCTCTTTAAATGATTGTTGTATCTCTCGAGTCATAGACAATGTCTACATAGAAAAATTTTTCAAATTGACAAATATTTAATCAATTAAAGAGAAAAAATTTTCCTTACATCGTTTTTGCTTTTTTCGTCGAAATATTTCTTCACGAACATTGATCCTACAGCCATGCCCATATTAGAATTCACTTGTGCTACACAATTTTTCCATCTGGGGGGTGCTTGTTCTCTTCCAAAAAGAATATAATAAAATTTTTGCTTAGCCTCTTGAAATCGATCATCTAGATTATTTACCCTATGCCTAACGAATCGCCAAAGAAGATAGTTTGCGATAGTTCTGCAAATAAAATATATACAAAAATTATTTAAAATTAAATTTTTTAATTAACAATGTTTAGTTCATATTTCACATTAAAAAATCTTACCGCGGACTAGTTTTTGAAAGAAGATTTACCAAGTCTTGGATATATTGCATCGCATAAACAACAACAGGTTCAGAAATATTAGTTGGTCGAGCTAAAACGATGGTTAAATATCGATGCCAATTAATTTGAGGTATCAGAGTTCTCAGTTCTCCAATACTCATTCTTTGATATAATTCTGAAAGATTTCTTCTTTCATCAGGAGATGATGTGATCTATGAAATACAAAGTCAATTGTTGAATGGTAAATAATCAAATTAGATAAAAAAATTAGAAGAATTGAAATTTATGTACATACTTTGGCAAGTTTCGTTTCAAATTCTATTAATTCGTCAGCATCCATAGTAGCATTCTGCAAAGATGCGCCCAGAAGAGTAGAAATTTTTATTAAATAATTTTTGTAAGCTTTCAGATAAATCATATTCGATGGTTGGAGAAAATAATCTCTTGTAGGTAAACCCAATGATGTCTGATCGAACTGTAATTCAATTTTTCTTAAATTTAATAAGTAAAAATAATAAAATAATAATAAAAGTATAATAGTTAACAATAAATAATATAATTGAAAATATATAACATTCGAATATTGTATAAAATATCGACTGTCACTACTTTATAAAAATTAAATAATTTCTTATCTAAAAAATTTGAAGAATTCAAATTTCTACCTGTATAACATATTGATCGCTGTTCTTAATATCTGGTGCAACCCATTCCGAAATAAGAATATCGTTATTATAAAGCCTCAATTGTGCAACCAAAAGAAGCCAATCGAATTTTTCTGGATCCCAGTTAGGTCTCAATATAGGCCATCCACCGAGTTCATCTAAAAGTTGTATAAGCGGCCGTTCCATGCGTTGCTCCAAGATCTCTAGCCACATGTCTCGTGTTAAAATTGATATTCATTTAATAAAAATTAATAAACAAAAATACCCGAAAAAATTTACCGTAATTCATACAACTTTGAAACAAATGTTTAGCCTTGACTATAGCATCATCCGTATTCAACATAACTTCTTTCAATATAGGTTCTTCAAGAAGCTCTTTCAACACAGAATCTAATGATTCTCTAATCATTTCGAACGTATCATAGGCAGCTTTGTCTTTAGGGATAGGATTGTGTCTCGCCCAATTGCCACAGGCAAACTGATAGAAATCTTCGCAAGGATCAGTACTCTTGTCCATGTACTTGAGCATGATTTTTGCTGCGGCGAATATCTGTTTCTTAAAAAGCGTATGAGCAGCAATTACGCAGAGTAATTAATAGGACAACATCGAAAATGTACCTTGAGCCTCTCTGATGGCCCACTCGTTTCCTTCGCCTTTCCAAAACGCATGGAAATCTGTATGAGTATCGTCTTCCTGTTGATAATCATCAATTGGCAAACTAGAGTCCGAGTCATCGATGGAAATTTGACGTCTTCCACCTTGTTCGCCCTCGTCCGACTCGTCTTGAGAACGTTCTTCAATATTATCATATTTGAAGAATTTGGAACGTAGTTCTTCATTTTTATGAGAGTCATGGGTGTACTCGCCATATCTGTGAAAGAAAATTTTTGAAAAAAGTTCGAATTTATATCGGAATTGGTAAAATATGTTTTTTTTTTTTTTCAATTTAAAAAGAAACTACGAGGATATTATAATAATTACAATTATAATAATTTATGAAAATTGATAATTACTCTCGATAATCGTTAGTTTGTATATCAGATTTTCCTTTAATCTCATCGGCATCCATCTCAGAGTAGTAATCATCCAAGAAATTGTTCAAATTTTCATCGGAATTTTGATCATCTGACTTTTCAGTGTTGTAGTCTACTTCTATCGCTTGATCCTATATTGGGTTATTCGATACAGAAGTAATATTTTTGCGATATTATTTTTTAAAATAAAAAGTTAAATGAGAACATAGAAATTGAAAGATGAATAGATTGTGTATTTTTATAAATAATGCGTTTTTTATTTCGAAGTTATTTTGGCAAGGGATAAAAAGATATGTCAAAAAATTGACCTTGCACGAAAAGAGACGATTGGTAGTGAGGCGATCGATATTTATACAGTACACCAGTAACACTAATTTAATGTTGATTAACTCTAATTAACGTCGTTGCGCACGACACTTGTTATCCGAAGTGGCTCATTTCCTTTTCAAATATTTTTTACCATCGAAGACATCTCTATTATTAATTCTTCAAAAATATCTAAAAGATAGAAAATTTAATAAATTTATAAAAATACAGCGATACACGATCGTCTGACCACTAATTCTCATTCGGTACATTTTAATATGACCACAATGGCGCTCCATGGTAAAAAGACGCCAAGTCCTTGCAGTCTTCTTCTATTTCACATATTAATATTTTGTATATACCTACATCTCTATAGAAATATTCAACCATAAAATAATTACTTATAATTAATCTAATATTATATAATTACCCTTTCGTAATAAGTACTCTAAATTAATTATTCTTCGGGACTGTTTTTCGCCAATTGACGGGCCACTGTGGTGTGTGTTCGTTGCTATGTTTTGTTCGAAGCTAACGATCGTAGATTCAAGAAGGAAGGATGATTTTTAAT
>NW_006263304.1:432154-434179 GCF_000469605.1 Apis dorsata | reverse complement strand
TTTTTTCTTTTTTTTTTTTTTTTTTTTTTTTTTTTTTTGGAAAAAATGGAAAAAGGGCGAAGAAGGAATAAGAAGCGGAGGAAGAAAAAATGGTATCAGTTAGCTAGAGCGTTCTGTAGAATCGCATTGTAGAATCGCTTTGAATTTGCTTGTTTTGGATAATGTACCCCATCCAGGTCTCTCTTGCGTCGTTGAAGCTGTCGTGGCGAAAGTAGAGATTCCATCGGCGCGTAGTAAGTTTTCATTTCAGGTATAAGGATTCTATCTTCTTCCTCTTCTTCTACCCGCTCTATCTCGCTGCGGCTGGTCGCTGCTAACAATTTCTAAGAATAATATACTTCCTCTTTGTTCCATTAATTTTTATAAAATTTTGACAAAAAATTTATTTCTTTATCGTATATAATTTTACGACTTATATATATTTATTCATTTTCCTGTTCTTGACTTACATTTAATATCTTTCATTCAGAATTATCAATATATTTTTGAAATCTTAAAACAAGCTATTTAAAATATTTAAAATAGTAAGGCAGGAAAACAATTAAATTTAAAAACTCCTTCCGCAATGGCAAACTTGAAACAATTTACACCAAGAAGTCTCAAGAACAATTTTAGCTATACCATCTTCCGAGTGTTATTTGAATTATTTTTCTCTGACAATAATCGATAAATCACGCCACGTATCTCGCACTTTATTCTGCTATTCAAATCTCTACGAGCAACCAACGAACCGGACGTCGTTAATATCAAGTTCATTTTATGACCACATCGTTATGTATATCTGGCAATAGACTTACGCGGAAAAGTCTCCTCGGTTCTCTCGTCCTGTCTTTTAGTCGCGTGAACCAAATGCGTACGATGATAAGGAGTTTTGCCAATCACCTGTGACCTCGAGAGGGCGATGAAAATTATAGTGATCGGCAATAACACGGCGGGAATCAGAAGCATTAATTTCACTCGGAAGCGCCAAGTATCGTTTCCGCCCATACACCACCTGCGATATCAAAACAAAAAAAAAATTTCCAATATTCTGATTTTATCTATATCTTTTCATTATCTTAACGATAAGTAGCTAATTTTAAACATCTTACGAACTTGAGTCGACCAGTTTCCTTGTTAATGGCTAACCGACAAGAAGGGCAGGGACCACCGCTGAAGAAGTCATCGTCGTTATATTGGTCCAAACTGTTCGCGCTTCTCATCTTGTCTGAAAGCAAGTCGACCCCTTCTTCTCAATCTGATTATTCTACCTATTCTATTTCATCGTAACACATCGCGCAGTTATGAATCACACTTGCGAATCACTCGCGTATCACAAACGAAATCGAATCTATCTATCCTTAAGACACTCACAATGACCGTGCTCTTGATTCTTTTACGATTTTACATTTCCATTTAGTCGAATCGAAGGAAAGACATTCGAACCGAGATGGAATAGAAGAAATTTTCAAAATTTCGAAAGAATCGAGTGAACCGTTTTCGGAATATTGACACCGTGCGCCCGTGATGAAGAGAACAGACTGAAGCTATTGTGCAGCTCTGATCTCGGCACGAATGTTAATGTAACATTGCACGTACAGCCAAATTAGTCCTAGCAACATTTGTACGAGAGTAATTTCCATATGTAACGTCGGCAGTCAACGCCAATGGCGATGGCAACAACAATCGAGACGGTGCTCTATACGTACACGCACACCGCGAGAGGCATTTTACGCACTCCTTACGTCCAGTTACTCGTCAATCGACCCTAATAACTTGCAGTTATCGTTCAATAACGCGTCGCGCTGTTTTACATTCTACACGTGACCTGAACGTTATTAAGTCTTTTCTCATCGCCAATACTGATTGCCGTTTTAAGATGGAACTTCAAAAGGCTAACGGAGCAGGAGGTAGTTCCGACTTTTCATCCGTTATGTAGCGCGCCAATTACCATTCCCATATGCAAACGCGTTTTCAAGTTTTCTTCCGCAAGGACACTCGAGATATACTTGCGAGTGGAGAATCTCTGTTTGCAATTTGCACAAC
>NW_006263304.1:428638-432083 GCF_000469605.1 Apis dorsata | reverse complement strand
TTTTTTTTTTTCAGTATTATTAACTTCGAATTAACTTACTGTAAATTTGTGGTTTCCTTCTATTAATACAATCTTCATGATTTGATAAGAAATTCCAATATACTATGTTACAGCCATAAATTTCATTTTCTTCAGCGGTCATCATTTCTCGCGAGTTTTGATGTGTAATATTTTAAAAAGAAAATTAAAGAGAGATTACTAATGTCTGTGGTTTAATCACTAGAATGATATTATTTCGTCATTTTTTCCATAACGAGATGGATTAACCAAAGATTCTGTGTGGATGTATGAAAAAATTTCTTTTACTTCTCATTTCAGATTACTTCTATAAATGATTTTCTTTTGTTTAATAATTGCACAAAAAATAAATTTGTTATTATATTTGAAAAGTCAAGGATCAAAATCGATCAATGATAAATTACCGTTATGTAAAAGAGAAAAGAAAAAAAAATTATTTTAATTTAGACGTATAAATTAAAAATTATAAAATTAAATTAGGAATATTCAATTAATAAAACTATGTTAAGATATTAAAACATAGTTTATTTTTTTAATAAATTACAATTATACATTATATCATTAGAAAATACGAATAAATGTTACACACTCTCATTCGCGATTTGTTTCTCGTTCAATTCATTATAATTCATTATTTCTTTGTCTAGAAAGAAATACGATGGACCACAGAATGAAATTACAGCGCTACCTAAACATTCGTCTCCTTTATATAAAACTACAAACTGAAACAAACAAATATTATTAAATAATATTATATAAAAAAAAATTAAACATAAAGAAATCATACCTGTCCTTCTGTAAGTGATCTTAAAGGTTGATTAATATGAATTATTAATTCATTCCTTAAATTTTTGTGAACTATGCAAGATATTAAAGCATCTCTATGTTGAAAGCGAAAATTGCAATGCATCATTCTATAGTAACTATTAAGTTCACTGGGTTCTGATGATATCCAATGAGGAGTTTTTGTTATTATAAAATCTGAATAAAGTGCTGGATGATTTGTACCTCTCACCTATATATATATATATATATATATATATATATATATATATATTAATACATATGAACATATAATCTACAAAAAAAGTAATTTATATATATATAAGATCTATTTTGTACATACTACAATAATATTATTTGATTCAATATTTTTTTTATATATAAAGTATGCAATTGGGTAACCTCCAAGTTTCACATTTTGACCTACAGTCCAATAATGAAAGCCCTTATGCTTTCCCACTAATTCACCACTATCCAAATCTATAAAATCTCCAGGTTTGTCAGATATATACTATACATATATTATTTTGTTATTAATATAAAATTAATTAATGTAAAATATTCTCTTATATCATATTTATTATATCATACTTCAGATATAAAATTTTGGAAATTTCGTTTTCCTATGAAGCATATCCCTGTGCTTTCTTTTTTATGTACGATTTTATCCAAACCAATTTTTTCAGCAATTTTTTTAACATCTTTTTTTAAATAATTTCCAAGAGGAAACATGAAATATCTTAATGTTTCTTGAGGTACTTGACACAAAAAAAATGTTTGGTCTTTTTGTAGATCTTGTGCTTGAAGTAATTTGACATCTACCAAAATGTTTAAAGTAATTGTTTAGGTATTATTGGATATATTAAAATAACTATTTAAAATTAATAAGAAGAAAATTATACTTACTAGTATTTAATTTAAAATATTCAAGATAAGGACCAAAACTAGTCCTAACATAATGTCCTGTTGCAATAGCATCTGCTTGAAGTTTCGTACGAGCAAAATTAAAAAATTGATCAAATTTAATAAACTTATTACATAAAATATCAGGATTTGGTGTACATCCATTTTCATATTGTTCTGTTAAATAGCTAAAAGTTAAATAAGCAAAGTATTAATTTTTACAAATATAATCAACAAATATAATCATTTAGAAGTATACATACCAAAAAATATTATTCCAATATTCTTTTACAAAATTGATTTCAACAAAAGGGATTTTTAATTTTTTGCATATCCATTCTGCATGTTCTTTATCCTCATCAGTTTGACATTTTCCTGTTTCATCTTTAATATCCCAATTTTTCATAAATACTCCCGTGACATCATATCCTTTAAAAATATTAATATCAATAATTTTATTTTATATTTGTAAATTAATATATAATCTCGAATTTTTATTTTTTTAAAATACCTTTATTTTTTAAAAGAAAAGCTGCTACAGCACTATCAACTCCACCAGATATACCCACAATTATTTTTTTGAACATTTTAAATTCTATTTTATTATAACATAAATATATAAATATATATATAAATATATAAATAATTCAAATATTTTAGTTTTTATTTCTCTCAATTTTATTTTATATCATGTTAATTTATCTCAATTATTAAGGAAGCTATTAAAATGATGCATAAAATATTATATAAAAAATAATTCTTTACAGAATAAAGTATTTTTCTTCTTTATATATATTTAAATATACGATTGATAATATCAAATATGAATTTACATGTTAATTTCTTCAAATATAATATAATTATATTGATATTAAAAATTTTATGAAACAATAATATATAAAAAAATGATTGAAAATAGATTTTATTTTTACACAATATATAATAAAAAAAAATTTTTATAAAAGAGAATTTTTAAACAAAGATCTTTTCTTAATCGATACGATATGCTAAAGGACATTAGAATGAGATGAAAAATATATATGAAGATTGTATAATAAAATTAAGACAAATATATTGTATTTCATTTTCACTCAATCATTTATATAATTTTAATTGCGTATATATTGATTATATGTGCACAAGCATATATTATTATTTTGAAAAGAACTTACAAATTTACAAATAATAAAGGTTAAAGAAGTACTGAATCTATCACGTGGTATACATATACGTGTTCAATAGTTTCCGATTACGTTTTACGTGCGCAACGAATGAGCGACTGTGCTCAGGTTCTGACGCGTTAAACGATATCGAATGGTTTAATAGAAAAATATTTTGCGGGATTGAATCTGAATAAAGGATAGAACGTGATTTTTCACGTGCATGTAGTGTATATTTGATGAAATATCGTTTGTACACTTCCTGTGATTAGCACGTTTCGAGGCTCGCGCGTAGGTCGATGTCCGAAAATCGTTGGCCAATCGACGCACGGCTCTCTCGTCGAGAACCAGTCAAGCACGTTGACAGATATGCAACGGCTGGTCGTAAGAGCTTGCATATTTCGAATGGCATTTTATAGTGTGGATAACAACGTATCGCGTGCTAGTTCAGTCTATTGGATTAGACGAAATTCTCGAAACGATACACCGGTTTTCGAAGAAATGCGCGATTTTGGTGCAAGTGCAACCCATTTTGCGCAGTTTCCATGACCCAGATTATGATGGGGAGTTCGCTCGCCTTT
>NW_006263304.1:418111-428539 GCF_000469605.1 Apis dorsata | reverse complement strand
GGAACAGCTGTTGGCCGCGCGAAGATGTCGGCCGCGGGGAAACGCTTGGATATTTCGTGGATTGCGCGCGCCTCTTGGCGGCTTCGCCGCTACAATTTTCAGGGCTGTATCTACTTACAACATATTAGGCACCTTACAATTCTTCAATTTCATCGGGACGCGATGCAACTTTTTCTGAAGATATCTCATTTAAACTTTCTTGTGTAATTTATCACAATAGTTGAATTTACATGATGAAAGTATATTAACCGGAAACCAAAGGAATGAAATTATTATGAAAACATCTTGTTAAAAATAGTGTACGCGATTTTGTACGTATCATGCTATTTGGTTGCTATGTTTTTTTTTTACGTAGTATGGCATTCGCATAAAATGCCTCGCGCTATTATCCTAATTTATAAAAAGTTATACATATCCCATCAATTGTGTTAAATTACCATTCTTACATAGCGTAATTAAAATTCCATATGTTTTAAACATCACAATAGTATTTGATTAGAAGTTTCAAAGTATGAAGTTTTATTGTTGTTAACTATTTTTTCTAATGTGACTTATGAGAAGTTCATATTGTGAAGAAGTGCTCGAATGAAACTTTGGCGGTATGTTGTTCGAGAGTATTCGTATACTCTTTTTTTCAATGTATTTATATCTATAGATATTAGCTGTTTTGTAACAAACACTTTATATCTGAAGTATTAACGTACTACGCATAATATATACAATCTAATACATATTACGACAATATTTTTTTGAAAATGTATCAATATATAATAGATATAAAAACAAATTGAAATTTATATTTCAATTCTAAAATTTTGTGAAATTTAAATTGTCATTGAATGACTAGAAAGCGTAGTTGAACGATAACTGTAGAAAAATAAAATTTCAAGAAATTTACAATTGTAATTGTCATTAATTATGTTCAAAAATGATTTTTCGTAGCAATTACATTCCATGTGATTCCGGACATATTAAAGTAATTAAAGTGAGTGGAATATCTTTATCGTGGAAATAGTGAAAAAAGTACCGAAGAATAATCGATGCACAATTAATGAAAGTTCGAAGAGAAGTCTCGTGAGGTCTGCGGCACGTACGCTTTGCAGGAGGTACCCGAGTGGTTGGTAACAGAGACGCTTAGTAGATGAATACGGTCCTGCGCGATCCCCTCCACTTTCCTCATCCCGCTATACGACCAGTCAGTTCCTTGTTTGCCATACAAAATCCAATAGTTTGCCTTGTACCTCGAGAGAGTGCGAGTATGTCTTTTCCATTTGCCTTTTTTTTTAAAAAGTGCGGTAATTCATCAAAGTACTCGCGAAAATGTGCATTTTACTAAGTTTATTCACTCACACAACAAGATTTCGATGGTTTTGAGAAGGAGATCCCAGAAAGCATAGTGAATTCCTGTCTGAGACCAGACCGACCGGCCCGTTAAGGCTTCGTCGATTTTTTGGTCGTGAAAAAACAACGGAGCCGAAGCTTTTGTGCAGAAAGTCAGTTGGACGATTGAAAAAGACCGATACGACGAAAACCAGTGTATCTAAGTGCGCGTACAAATACTCGAGGTGACTCCTGTGTAAAAGGAGCACCGCAGGACGAATATTTTCACTGGAGTTCTCGAGAAAATGTGTTATGTATTTACGTGGAATATTGCGTAACGTCGAGGGCCGGGAAGTGTTTGGAAACGTGCAACACTGACAAACCTCGCTTCGACGACTTTGCAGCACGGGCAGCACGAGCTCTACGCGTCCGTGCAGCTGGCTTTACCGGCTCTATTTCGTCTCTTCTATCCCAGCGAAATTCCCCTCGCGATACCGCGATCGAAATTTTCCAAAGGAAGAAACTCCACCGACGCTCGTATCTTCTCGTGGAACAGCACAAACTTTCCTCGCGATCAACTTGATTTCAACCTCGACCACTTGCTTCTGGATAACTTCTCTCGAAATTCCCTGGTGCAAGGACGTTCAACTTCTTTTCAAATGGAAATTGGTATGTACATCTTTGATATTTTCATAAGATTTTTACTTTCTTCTAAGTCACTGACATTTCTATATTCATGCAAGGTCATTATAAACTACTATGTGAATGTAGACTGTGTCTTATAGAAGTATTAGGTTATAATTATTTTTATAACACACATTTAAGTTTTAATATAATTTTCTTTGTGTTATACAATTTAAGTTTTAGTTTATAAATCATTTTGATTAAAATAATATTATACTTTTGTTCTTAATTACATGCAAGAAATTTATATTAATATGTTTTCCAATATATTATCAATGCATATTAAAATTTGTTTATTTACTTGTTTGTTATTACAATTCATTTCTTACTTTCATTCTAAAAAAATGGGAATTATGAAAAGATATTTTTTTATTATTGATAAACTGTAAATAATATTGGAAGAATTGCAGTTGCGCTTATAAAACTTCATGTATAAAAGTAAATGTAAAGAGAATATATCTTTTATAGTTTTTTGCTTATCTATAAAAAACCAATCAATGTGTTCATAAATTTAAACAATGTATAGAATATAATAATAATATAATAGCAATAGAAAATATTTTTGTATAATATTAAATGATCTTATAGGGACATTTCTTTTATTGTGTATATAGTGAAATTTAAATTTTACATAAATAATATATCAAATATAATCTTTACTTTTTATTAAATATATTATTAACGTATTCTATCTTTCGCTCATTATACTCATTATTGTATTCATTAAATTTTTACGTATCTAATAGATAATTAATTGAAAAGCATGAAATAAAAAGGAATATATATGATAGTATATGCAATAATAACAAATGATTACAAAACCAATATATGAAATAATTTATAAATATAATTATTATTAATAATGAATATTAGTATTTATTGAAAGAAAA
The DNA here is from genome assembly GCF_000469605.1 of Apis dorsata. Classification (NCBI taxonomy): domain Eukaryota; kingdom Metazoa; phylum Arthropoda; class Insecta; order Hymenoptera; family Apidae; genus Apis; species Apis dorsata. The sequence goes on along the minus strand of NW_006263304.1, from coordinate 425,645 downwards.
ATTTCTTTTGTTCCAAATTAGAGATTTAATTCTAAATGATTTATATAGCACTTTTTGTGTGAGGTTATATTACCTAAATATGTCTTTTAGATTTGATTTTTTAGAAGATAGAATCATATTTTCACATGATTTATTTTCTAATATTATCACAAATAATATCATGAAAATATAACCACGTGCATTTTAATTATTTAATATTATGCAATATATATAACAGTTGCGAGTATGAGTAATTCAATTATTTTTAACTTTAAATTGACTAAGAAATTGAAGTCACAATCGTTTCGAATTACTCAAAATTGAATTATAAAATTAAATAATATATTATAAATAATATACTATTTATTAATATATACGAATCATTGTATATATTAACGTACAAAAATATTTTTAAACATGGTCACATAGCGTGTTTAAATTTAACATAAATACTAAAAATTTTCTTAAGTTATTATTGTAAAATGTTTTCTTTATTGAAATAATAATAAAATCTTTATTGAATTTCATATTTTATTCTATTCTACAATGAAAAAGTTTTGTGCTATTCGAAATTATAGGAAAATACTCCCGCTGTTTTAGATTCTTCGAAAGTTCTGTCATACGGTGCCCGAGCGCGCGGTGCTTTCAAAATTACGAATACTACGATGTAAATTCGAATCGATCTAGAAAGGAAATATCGAAATTTAGTAAATGTTTTTTTCTACTGTATCAATGTATTCACGCACGATATTAGCTAGCGTAGTACGGATGCATCGTCGATCACGTCATTTATCACCTTAAACGAAACAATACCACCACCAAATACTTTCAAAGTCTACTACACCTTTTCCGTCCGTTCGTGGCGCGCTAAGCATACGATACGCGCGAAAGAGTTGCGTCGCGTTTTATGACAGTTTTAATGGGAATACGATAATTATTTCTATTAAATCCGACATTAAATAACATACGATTAGTTTTCTGGTGAATTACAACGTCACAAAACAATAATCGTTCTTCGATCCGTAGTATTTCCAATGTGATCTGCGATGAAACGTGTTCGCGGGCTGGACGAGGTAGCATCACCAGCAGCAGCAACATTAAAGCACTCATCAGTGAGTGCAGGAAGTGGCTTAGGTGGCGGAGGAGGTGGTTTGGAGTACCATTCAAGTAGTGGAATAGGCGTTGTTGTACCTGGCCAAGCAGTTCGATCAGTTGCTTCGAAAGAAATGCCGGGAAGCATACAATTTGGAACTGCCCAAGCTCAACAGCAATATACTGGAGCAATTGTAGTGCCGACTGCGGCTCCGTCCCCTATTAAGGTATGTATTATCTACATTATAATAATAATATTAGTAAATAACTACGTGGTTTTTTAAAATTTTTTAAAATTTTTACTATTTTTTTTTAGTTGTCTCATTGTTTTAAATTTTTTTTTCGTATTTTAATTTTTTTTCTTGTATAAAGTTCATCATTCATAATCGTTCTTCATGTATTAAAAATATGTATAATAAAATGATGCAAAATGAGATTAATCTGCTTAAGAATAGTTTAAATTAAATTAAATATTAATTTATTATGTTTTTTTAAATTACTACGTTAATAAATTTATATGATATTATGAAATATTTTTTTTACATGAATATTATATTATTGTTTTTATTTTTATATTTGATAAAGTTATAAAATAAAAAAATTAATTAATTTTAATAATTTTAATAATAAAATAAAATTTGTGAAAATAATCTTATGCTTCGTATTATTAATGAAAGAATAATCAATTATATTTGTGTATTCAATCTTTTTTTTTATATACCAAAAAGTTTTTTTATATTTTAAGTTCATATATACAATCAAGTTTTTAAAAATTAGATGCAAATTGTGTAATTGTTATCAATTATTTTTGCAGGGAAGTGGATCTGGAGGACTTACTTCTACATGTAGTAGTAGCAATGTAAACACTAGTGGAGGGTTACATGGTGGAATAGGTGGTGGGAGTAATCATAGTATGGGTTCCCAACAGCCTGCACCAGGAACCCAAAATCAAGTTCATAGCCAACAGCAACCAACAATAAGGCATAAGGTTCATATTGTATAATAAATCATAATAAATTAGAAATATTTATAAATTATAATATATAGATTTATAAATTATATCTTCATAAATATATAATATATATTATATATTTTATTATTATATATATTATATATGTATTATATATATATTATTATGTATTATTTATAATATAATTATAATTATAATATATAATAATTATATTTTCATAATTATATAAAAATAGAATAAAACATTAAAAATAATTTTGATTATTAATAAAATAGATTTTTTTAACTAACAATTTAGTTTACAAATTTCATTATGTATTCATTTCATGTAGGTTCATTCTAGCAATGTAGCACCATTAGCTTCTACTCCACCAGGCAGTAGCCTAGGTAGTGGCAGTGGATCCCAACAGTTCCAGAGATTAAAAGTAGAAGATGCATTGTCTTATTTAGATCAAGTAAAGTACAAATTTAGTGATCAGCCTCAGGTAAATAAAATATGATGATTATTGATTTTGAAAAAAATTTATGATAATTATAGTTTCAATTACATTTAATTTCAGGTGTATAATGATTTTTTGGATATTATGAAAGAATTTAAGTCACAAAGCATAGATACACCAGGAGTAATAACAAGAGTGAGCCATTTATTTAAAGGACATCCTGAACTTATTGTTGGTTTTAATACCTTTCTTCCACCTGGATATAAAATAGAGGTACAGGCAAATGAACAAGGATATGCATTTCAAGTATCAGTTAGTATGCCAAGTCCAACAGCAACACATACTGCTACCTTATCACAACATCATTGCACTGTAAATGTTGGTTCGCCTCCTGTTGCAAGTCCACCAACACAACCAGCAAAAGCTCCACCAGTTTTACAAATAATGCAAGGGTAGGATGCTATTAGTATTAAATATATTTTCGTCATTATTTTTATAGAATAAATTAATAAATAATATTTTACATGTTATTTAAAATCAGATCCGGAAATATACATCATTCATTGGCAAATAATATTTCGAATAACAGTTTAACTGTACATGCACCCTCACCACCACCAGTACAGGCATACAATAATTCACATGTTAGTGCAGCTCAAGCACAGGCTGTGAGTCAAGCATTAAGTCAAGCGCAAGATGGTATTCCGACCAGTGGGCAAACTCAACAGAGCCAACCAGTTGAATTTAATCATGCAATTAATTATGTTAACAAAATTAAGGTTTGTATTTTGTTAAAGAATATAAAATATTGAAGATATCTAATTTTGTTTAATTTTAGAATCGGTTCCAAGGTCAACCAGACAAATATAAAAGATTTTTAGAAATTCTACACACTTATCAGAAAGAACAACGAAATTTAAAAGAATCTGGACATATGGGTGGCACAAGTGGATCTGGTGCATCTGGCGGAGCAAAACATTTAACAGAAGCAGAAGTTTACAGTCAAGTTGCTAAATTATTCGAAAACCAAGAAGATTTACTCGCTGAATTTGGACAATTTTTACCAGATGCCACTAATCAACAAAGTGCATTGGTAAGTTGACATATTGTTAAAATGAATACGAAAAAAGATTGAAAATAATTACTATTTTTTTTTATAACATCATTTTTATAATATTTCAGAGTAACAAGACTGCTACAGTTAACGATCATACAACAATCGTTAAAAAACCATTGGGACCTAAAGCACCTTATAATAATTCAGGAAATATTTCGAGAGATCTTCGAGAATCAAGCGGTATTAATACAATAGAACGAGAAACTCGTGATCATAGAGATCGTGAACGGGAAAGAGATAGATCTGGTATACGAGATATTAATAGTGTACAAAAACTTGGCCACAATACGGGACAATTAAAAAGAAGTCCGTCGTTTTCACCTTCGGTAACAGCTGGAAACTCTCATCATATACAACATGGTCCACCTCCTTTAAAAAAGCATAAAGTATCATCCATGCGTGAATGTGTTACCATAGCAGAAGCTGGAAAATATGGTAGTTTGAACGATTATGCTTTCTTCGATAAGGTATTTTTGATTTTTAATTTTTATAATAATAACGAAAAAAACACATCATAAAAAAAATATTTCTTATTATATTTTTAGGTTCGTAAAGCATTAAGATCTCAAGAAGTATATGAAAATTTCCTCAGATGTTTGGTTTTGTTTAATCAAGAAATAGTTTCCAAATCTGAACTGGTGCAATTAGTAACGCCATTTCTTGGTCGCTTTCCTGAACTTTTGCGTTGGTTTAAAGATTTCCTGGGCCATTTGCCTGAATCTTCTAACACCAATACAACAAATGCGAGTAGCAATTTAAATGTCGAAGCGCTACCAAATAATGTTGTACGAAGTCATCAAGAGAGACCGCAAGGTGATTTGGCGATGGAAATTGACTATACGGCATGCAAGCGCTTAGGAGCATCATATTGCGCATTACCAAAGTCTTACGTTCAACCAAAGTGTACAGGAAGAACGCAGTTGTGTAAAGAAGTTCTTAACGATACATGGGTTTCATTTCCAACTTGGTCAGAAGATAGTACATTTGTAACATCCAGGTATATATTTTATTTAAATTATTTTTATATAATATTTATTATATAAAATATCGAACAATAGAAAATTTTTTGTTGGTTTGGAATATTAGGAAAACTCAATATGAGGAATTCATTTATCGTTGCGAGGATGAACGATTCGAATTAGATGGTGTGATAGAAACTAATGCATCAACGATTAGAGTTCTAGAAGGTGTTCATAAAAAAATGAGTAGAATGAGCCAAGAAGAACTTCAAAAATTTAAGTTAGATGATTGTCTCGGTGGTTGTTCTCCTACAATTCATCAAAGAGCCTTGAAGAGGATATATGGTGATAAGGCTGCTGATATTATAGATGGTCTTAAGAAAAATCCTGTTGTAGCAGTACCAGTGGTTCTTCGTCGATTAAAGAGTAAAGAAGAAGAATGGCGGGAAGCGCAAAAGGGTTTCAATAAAATTTGGAGAGAACAGAATGAAAAGTACTACTTGAAATCTCTAGATCATCAAGGTATCAATTTCAAGCAAAATGATGTGAAAGCTTTAAGATCTAAAAGTCTATTTAATGAAATTGAAACATTATATGATGAGGTTCGTAATTCTGTTCCTATTTCTGTTTTTTTCTTTAATATTTATATATTTCTTGTTATTTAATTTATTTTTTTAATAATTTATTTTATAGAGACACGAACAAGTAGATGATGGCAGCGGAGATGGTCAAAATAATAGTGGTCCACATCTTGTATTACCTTATAAAGATAAATCTGTCCTAGATGACGCAGCTAATCTTCTTATTCATCATGTAAAACGTCAAACAGCCATCCACAAAGAAGACAAGCAACGAATAAAGCTTTTATTAAAGCATTTTATACCTGATCTTTTTTTCCATCCACGTCAGGAATTGAGCGATGATGAACGAGACGAAGATGGTAATATGATAAATATATTATTATATAGCTGAATATTTTTATATAGTTAAAACAATTTATTTTATATATTCGCAATTATAGATGAGAAGGAAGATCTCAATGTAGCAGCATGTAGTAATTCTCAATCGGCAACGATGAATATTTCTCCATTGAGTGGTGGTCTCCAAGCAAATAGAAATAAGGCCCCTGTATCTCCGATTCCGTCTTCCACATCGATTAAAACTGAACCTGATATTAAAGTACCAATTCATGCCATGTCGAATGATCCTGAAGAAGCGTACACGCTTTTCATGGGCAGCAACAATTGGTACCTTTTTTTAAGGTTACATCATATTTTATGCGAAAGATTAACAAAAATGTACGATCGAGCTGTGGCTCTTGCTGAAGAGGAATCGCGATATAAACAACAACGCAAGGAGAGTACAGCAGTCGCATTACGATTAAAACCCAAAAGTGAGTATAAATCGTAATTTTATTTGCATAAAAAATATTTTTAAATTATATTTTATAATGTAATATTTTTATGTATTTAGATGAAATTGAAATTGAGGATTATTATCCTGCATTTTTGGATATGGTTAAGAATGTCTTGGACGGTAATATGGAAAGTACTGCGTATGAGGATACTTTGCGAGAAATGTTTGGTATTCACGCATATATCGCTTTTACGTTAGATAAGGTTGTGACGTATGCTGTAAGACAAGTAAGCATATATATATCAGTATTTTAAAATATTTCCATTATAATTTTATACTCGAAATGAACTTTAGAATAAAAATATAAAATTCTTAGTTGCAGCATTTGGTCTCAGATCCTATATGCCAGCAATGCATGGAATTATTCCAGCGAGAACAACGTCAACCAAAAGAAAGTAGTGGTGCAGGTGGTTTATGTGCTACAGCATACATGAGACTTGGTGCAGAAATGTCGTATCAACGTAAAGCTGAAAAAGCTATGGCAGACGAGAATTGTTTTAAGATATACATTGTAAGTATTTAATGATAATTTAATTTTTTACACATAATATATTATTTTTTTATAATTTATTGTTAAAAAATAAAAATTTTTTTTATTATTTTTCAATTTATATAATATAATAATAATATATTTTTATTCTTAAGTATTTTATTTTTTAATTTCAGCTGGCAATATTATTAATATCTATATAATTTATAGATGTAAAAAAATAAATATTAAAAAATGTTATTTTTTAATCATTTAAAAAAAGGATATTTTATATGTAAAATTTTTTATTGTTACAGTATAAAAAAGACTGTAAAATGACAATGGAATTGTTGGATACGGAAGGTGATGAGGCGATGGACAACAATTGTAGGGAAAGAGAAAGGGAAGGAGTTACTGTATCTGAAAAATGGTCTACATATGTTGAGAGGTTTTCTGCTCCAGCTGGTCAGACTAGCCCGAAAGACACCCCTACCTTAACAGACAATGAGCCAACAACCAATCATCCTGTGAGTAACGACCAGGCAGCAAGGGGGGGGAGGGGCAGAAAGCGCAAGAACACTGACACTAGCAAGAAGGTATAGGATCCACATCCCTTTTCATAATCATTGCCAACGTTGAAGTTTACATTCATTCGTATTTGATGTCTGTGATTGGAAGTTGTACCGTTGCCATTCAGTGTACAACTAGTGTCCCAAAGAACGAAAATTTACTTTCTTCTAATTATTTCGTGTGATCGTATTATGAAAATATGCCAGAGATATTCGTGTGTGAAACGTTTGATCTCGTAATCAGGCGCCTTTCCAAAACAAATTCGGTCTTCAAGAAAATCTTTGTTGACTTTCTTAAAGAAAAATACCAAAAAAAGAAGTAGAAAATATTTTAGGAACGAATATTGCTGCATATAATATCGGTTGTTTGCTAATACGAGGAAGCTATGTAGCCATATACGATCTGCTATCACCAATGCTTTATCATGCGAATGGGGTCAGAGCACTGGTTCATGCTTGTCATTATATAGAAGTTGCAGAACTTTGTATACATAACCAGAATGAACTAATATTCTTTTAAATGC
>NW_006263304.1:415583-417845 GCF_000469605.1 Apis dorsata | reverse complement strand
AAAAAAAAAAAAAAAAAAAAAAAAAAAAAAAAAAAAAAAAAAAAAAAAAAAAAAGAAGAAGAAGAAAGAAAAAGAATGGAAAGTCATATATTTATTTTCATAATGTTTAAAAAGATAAGAGAGATATGATTTTCATCTCAGTGCGTCCATTGTGGTGCTGTAAATTAAGTAAAGAAAAAAGAAAGAAAAAATAGAAAAAAGAATATAGTGCACAACGCGAATCCCCATTCTTTATTCTATATATTCGTACTATTGGTGTGTTGCAACACCATTAAATATTACATAACTATAAATTATATTTCTATATTTTAAATATCGATTCATAATAAAACAACGATATCTCAATAGCAATTTTTTTAAATTTTCAAATGCAAATATTTATCAAAGGCATTCAGAAGAATACTGTTCAAAAGAATACGATTCACTGCTTTGCTTCCTCGTTTTTTATGCCGTGAATAATTCTTGTCTGTCCATGCAATCATTTACGCGACGATTTATTCTTTCATCCGGTGATATCTTTTTTATTCGCGATTTTTATTTAGGATTGAAAGAGATAGTTCGTATTAAAAGTAGTTTAATAAGAGGGAAGGAAATGCGCGATGTTAAGAATCCCGTATAAAAAATTCCAAGTTATTGTTATTTTTTTTAAATTATATTTTATATTTTGCAATCGATTATCTAATAACTTCTTTTTGTTTTGTTTTTTTTTGTTTTTATTTGAAATAAAAATATGTTAAAAGTGATGATTGTATACATTTACAAAAGCTTTAAAAGCTTATAAAAGATAAGAGTATTTTTAAATTTATTATTTTATTTTTATATTGAAAACATAGTTTTCCTGTAAATCTGTCATTTGTCACTTGACACAAAAAAGAATCGGTTCAACGAAACAAACAAGGAAAATTTTCGTACATATAATTACAACATGCTGTTTCATCGTGTTGCCTCCATTGCCTACTTCGCGTTTCTTAGAGGAGAGAAAAGAAAGTTAACTAATTAGAACAAAACTATAGTTACGAAATGAAGGATATTAATCAGCATCTAATCGCATTTTACAAATGTACAAAAAAAAAAATATCAAGGGGACACGGCATACATAAAATAAAATCCGAGCAGTGCCATAAATGAATGTAAAATGTTAGCATAAAAGAGAAAAAGAACATAACATTTGATATTGGTCAATTCTTAATATTTAGTTCATTTTCATCGTACTATTATTATAAATTAGATAAGATAATAATTTCTAGAATTTATTAACGCATAGAATTAAAAAAAAAAATGTAAATATTTGATATAAATTTGTATATATGTTTTGATACGCAACATAGGTTGACTGGTAGTGTGCATCTACTGAATCTAAATCTGAAATTTCATCATTTCGCTATCATACATTCGAACATTAGTGAAGCCTTTGGGAAGGAATTATGGATATTGACTCGTGAACACATTACTTCCACGCCACATCACGCCGTGCAGGGTAATCGTGGCTTTTTCTATCTTCTGATCGTTCCAACTTTAAATTTGTCACTATGAAACTTCTAGTATGCCGGAGTAACTATTGAGTCCAGAAAAGAAAATAGAAAAGAAAAAAGAAAACCAGTGCTGGAAAAAAAGGTGCAGAATACGATAAAGTACCATTTTGAAGATTTTTCAAACACTTCCAAAGGTTGTGTGTTATGGTTCCTTACGGAAATTAACGAAAGAAACTTGGGAAATTTCTCGTCCGTACTATTAAATTAGGGTATGTTAACGATACATTGAAATTGTATATTTTTTAGACATTAGGCTAGGATACCAGCCTTATTTAAAAGATTTTTAATTACGACGAACACTTGTCGATTCGACGTGTTATATATTACATTCTTCGAATCAAATTTGTTCGACTTAGAAGTAGTGTGATATGTAAAATTATAGTATGCATTGGTTCTAGCTTGAAGTTAAATGAAAACTGGAAGTAGCGTTATCAATGGCGTGGACCAAGTGTGTTCCTGGCTTAACTGTTGCGCCACTGTGAAATACACGTGTATGATAATTCTTTGCTGTGTATATATATTAATATATAAGTAGTAAAGCAAAGATTATATGGTGTAGCATGTAAATAGAAAATCACTTGTATCTTTTAATTAACTCATAGCTCTAATTGAAACGTAACAGTACGAAGTGTTGATATCCCTTCAATTGACTTGGAATAATCTGCCAAAGGTTTCACAGTTTTAGCTCTCTCGATTGTTGTTGTTGGTTTTTGCATTGAGATAAGGTCCA
>NW_006263304.1:412653-415373 GCF_000469605.1 Apis dorsata | reverse complement strand
TTTTTTTTTTTTTTTTTTTTTTTTTTTTTTTTTTTTTTTTTTTTTTTTTTTTTTGTTTGATACTTCAATTTTAAATTTTTTGTAATTTCACTCGTAACTACATTCTTCTCTTGCAAATGACACAATTCTGTCAAAGGTGTTAATAATTTTTTACGGTGCAAATTATATAAATTGTTGCTTATTAAACTTTAACTCAAGAGTATCGGTTTTAATGTCGTATCCTCCGCAGGTTTGATGAACGAGTTAACCAACTTTATAATTGAAAATGTGCTTTTTAATTTGTGTCGTTTAGGACTTCTTTTTTTAAATTAAACAACATTAAGAAATACTGTTGACGATTGCTAGTTTTATTGTTTGACGTCGAGATAAAGAAAAATCTACGTTTTGTATATTTTATGGATAACAGGTACTACTTCTTAGTTTTCTTTGCCATAGTATATTCTGTACAGCTATAGAAACACGTTTATGACGCAAATGGATTTTCAGATGCAGTGTTCGCAACGTTGTTTCCTCATTGAATAATATCTTCGTATTTTGTACAAAATGTAAAACATGCATTTCCTGACAAGGCTCTGCATCATGGAATTTTAAGCGCTATTATATATATAGAGAGAGAGAAAAACTACACGTATTATGTACGTGTATATATATATATATATATTTTTCGTTTATTTAACGGTTCAATACGTTTTTATTAGATAACGTGGCACAAATTTAAATTAATTTAAACTATATACATATATATATATATATACATATATATGTATATACCTAAATATATATATTTATATATATGTAATTATTGCCACAAATAATCTGATTTAAACGTTACTGTGACATTTGTAATATAGTTTCATTGAGACTATGAGATCGTACGTGCAGACAGATTTTATGTGATTGTTATAAGCTCATATCTCCGTTTTCACTTTATGCAGTGAATTTTAAACTCTATATATATATAAGACATATATATATATTTTGTAACTGTAATCTGTATATGAAATGAATATACATATAATAATAGATAAACAATAATATTGTATAGAAGAGAGATATTGAAATACATGAACAATGCTTTTAAACATTATTGTCTAACATCATTTTGTACCACTAAATTTATTACTTTGATTCTCCGATAATATTAATTTTTTGTAACAAGAAAGAAAAGAAAAGAAGAAGAATTCTTTGCCTCTGCTTTTACGAATGAAACAAGACAAAAAACAATGTAAACCAAATATTTTTTAACACTATATTTAAATACTTCGTAATCATACAAACATTTAATTCAGATGTTGAAATTTTTATGTTTTTATCCTCATCTAATTTTTATTTTAGATATTTTCTCTCGCTTAGCTTCGATTTATTCTGCTTTATCATTTCAATATTATGTCATGTGTGTTTTGAATATTAAACGTTGATAAATATATGTATATTAAGAGTAATATATCTCTTTTCTAACACATTTGTATTTAAAAATAGTAAAACTGTCATAAATTGAAATTGTTAAACAGTTTCATCCAAATCATGTTAATACGTCGTCTTTTTTTGTTGTGCTTTCGATTTAAATAGTTCACTCGTCGTCTATGAATGTACTTACATAGATCGAAAATTGAACTAAAAATATTGTTTTAAACTCATTTTTCATTTCATCTTATGTTCACTTACTTTGTCCATGCAAAATTATTAAAAAAAATTTGTTTTATTATTTTCAGATATTATTGGTACTAAATATTAATATATATCCTATAATTATTCAAATTATAAAAATTTATAATTAATATATTATTGTTTAAATTAAGAAATTATTATTTACTTACTAATTATTTATGAAGTGCCGATAATATGTTAAAAAATAGTAAAACAACAAATTGCAACATATCATTTTTTAATGTGTTTGAATTTCGTTTATTATTTTCGTATATAAAACCTCTCCTTATAAAATATTAATTTTTTTTTATTATATTCTTTAAAAAATATCCTTTTACCTATCCATGTTTTTTCAAATCAATAATTTTTATTTCTAGAATACAATTATTTACAGATATGTAAGCGATTAAATGTGTCAGTGTATAATGACAATCACATAATGACAAATAATTTGTTCGAAAATGAAAAGAAGAAAGATAGGATAAAAAAAAAAAATAAGTTCCTTTTAAATAAGTGAAAAACTTTTATGAAAATTCTGTTTTTATGTAGAAAAGTTGAATATTATTTTTGAATATACTTTTTATTTATTTTTGTATTTGATCGTAGTTTGTTTTATAATTTTTTTTTTTTTTTACTTAAATTCTTTTATTATTATTATTTTAAAAAAGCGTAAAATATATAAAAGGAATGTTTGTAACTTGGTACAATGTGTAAAATATTGTAATAAATTATTTTGTAATTGTACTGTAATAAGAGCTCTCAAGTATATTGAACTTAGTAGTAATTACCCACGATAGTGTAATGAACATTATCATAAGAAATCTATATTCACATATAATGGTGTACTTGTTAAAAAAGTTAACATAAATCGATTGTTGTAGATGGATGGGAATGGTTGGAGTTTAGGCAGGATCTTGGCAGGACGTAAGCCTGTATTTCTTTACCGTAATGTTAGGCAATGGAGGAAAAGAACTGCGAGAATGATGTCGGCATCTATGCCTAATACTATGCCTCATCCCGAGAAAAGTGCAGAGTAAGTATTTTTTCAATTTCTATAGTAATTTTTCTAATTC
>NW_006263304.1:399333-412406 GCF_000469605.1 Apis dorsata | reverse complement strand
TTTTTTTTTTTTTTTTTTTTTTTTAGGACAACAGATAAAGAAAAATCATTGGATTCTGTAGATGCACTTCTAAAACGGCCTCCTAGTTTAAGATTAGCAGATTCTGGGGATACATCTGATATCATCAATTCTGATGAAACACAATGCAGATTTAATCCTAATAGTTACCAAATGCTCTATATTGCTAGTAAGGAAGCATTCCTATATAAACAAAATTCATTCAGTCGTGCCAGAGAGGTATGTTTAATAATTAAAGCTTAAATATATATTTTATTTGCTAACGATCTTCGATATTTGCGATATTACTTATTTGCTTCTTCAACAGTGTCATCCAGCTGTGACAAAACATTTGAATTCAAAATTCCATCAATGGTTGGCATCTTGGGCATCTAAAAATGTTGCGGACGTTCAGCATCGATTATGTCAAGATTGGTTGATGGGACGTTACGAAAACTTAATTCCTCATAAGACACGAGTGATCACAGACAATGACCAAACGAGATCGCCTTATAGACAATACAATCGTTATAGAGTGGAACGTTTGCAACCTGATCTTCTGACAGAATCCTGTGTATAATCATATGTCTTTTATCATTTCTTTACCATGAGAGATCTCTCTTATCATTTCTTTATTGAGAACTCGTTTCGGTAATCTCACATTCATATTTTCTGTTTAAAACAAATTAATAGTTAAGAGAAAATTATCAAGGCAAAATTAAAGATGATTCTTGAATTATATTGCGTGCACGTACAACGAGATGCATGTTTTATTTTGCCAACGAAGTTCATCGGGAACGAAGAAGGTGCAGAAATGGTCATTAGAAAAGAAAGTATCGAAGACTATAACGAATCGTCTTTACATTGTGTACTACACTTATTCATTCAATTTTTACTAAATTTGATTCTTTAACTGTACAGGTTATAAATAATCTGATGCAAATGGAAATATCGCTGATTTGTTGTTGTTTGTCTAAAAGTTTAATGTAAAGAGTCTCTTCAATTTAAAATATTAAATAAACTATCGAATCGAATATTAGAAGAAAGAGAAACAGTTGTAACGAGCGATATTTCCAGTTGTATTAAAGATCAAGCTTGTGATCAGGTAATATAAGATATCTAAACGTAATGTTTCATTTCCGAAGATCGAATACTTTCCGATATAATTAGATATAGATTTTCCAGGTAAGGTTTTACATAAGAGAGTAAAGTTACGGTAAAACTTTTGATACTTTATGTAATATCTTAAAAGATTTAGAAAGAATATTCTATCGTCATGTAATTGTCGTTTATAAGCGTATTGCAGATTCAGTCAATTTTATTTTATTAAGTATTTTATTTTTATAGAGAGAGAGACTTACACGATTGTAATTGAAACATTAAATATTGTTAGTAATTAAAAATCTATTAAAATTTCGATTTACATATGTTCTATTATTTAAACACTTTCTATTTATATATAACTAAAACGTAACAGAATATTGGATTATAATAAATTGGCCAAAATTGTATACTTTTTTTTTAATAATATAAATTGTATATACATGTATGTAAAATATCTTTCATTCGAAGTTTTTAATAACTTACTTCTCTTATTTTCTTACGAATATGGTAATTAGAATTTTCGTTCTCTTAAATTCGGTATACATACAATTATATGTATAAATAAATACATGCTTGTATATATATATATGTATGTGTATATATGTGGATATATAATAATTGAAGACATATATACGTATATACACATATGAAATGAAAAAAAACTAGGCCTTATTTTTTACCTGATCTTTAGGCTATTCGATAAAAACTGTAAAATATTTAAATATGGCGGTGTTCCTGTACAGTGCAAAGCTGTTGACAACATTAGAATGCGGTGTTCATTGGGAAAGACATTATCTCATCACGCACGAGATATATGGTTGATATTATTTTATGTTATTATTAAGTATATATCTTTTTATTAGTTCTTTTACTTTGTAAGTCTATGCATGAGATACAAACTATGAACTGATTAAACATTTATAAATTATTTTTTATACTGTTAATATTGATTACAGTGTTTAAGATTTGCATTAGATTTGAAACATTCACAAAAAAGAAAAAATAAAATAATTAGATGAAGGAATTCGTGCGTGGTGAAAAAAAATAGCACATAATTTCTATATAAAATTTAAATCTTTATAATAATATAAAAAAATGAATGGCTTTCATTATATGGATTTTCTGTGATTTTCAAGACATTCAAGTAAAAAATAACATTTAAAAAATACTGACGGATAACAATGTATACATAAATTTTTAATTGAATACATTTTTATCCTTATTTAATTTAATTGAAGTCTTGACGTCTCTATTTTTCTGATTAATTTTCAAAAGATGCCATTTTACATTCATTTAGACATATAAATACAGATACACCGTGCTACTCAGTTATGCAATAATACTGCCCCCACCCCCTCATCCCTTGTACATTAAACTGTATATCTTATTAAAGAACAAAGAAAAGAGAGACGCGGTCTTCCGATGCTCGACTACTTGTGACTATTGATGATGAATGATGATAGTGTATTTTATCGAGAAATTGCTAATTTTAAAAGTGTATGTCCATGTATCAAAAGTGAATGTACAGGCAATTTTATTACTCGAGATAATAATTTAATGTTGATATATTTTGCACAAATCATTATTAATATTAATAAATCATTAATATTATAGCTGTTTTATTTGATTTATTAAATTATTTTCAGGATAATTCGCAATTAATTCATCTATATTTATTAATAATTAAAAATTGAGGTAAGTGATAGAAATGATGAAAGAAGGATATAAAATACAATATAATATTTCCAGCAACATTACTTATTTTTATTAAAAATGATAACATTGATAATCATTGTACAACTATAGATAATTTAATCTTCCTGTGTATTAAATATTAAGTGAAATACTGCATATGAATACATTGCCTGTACTATTTTCTACACGCTTTCTTGAAATAGTAAAAATATTCTAAACTATTAATTCATTTAAGTAATGTTTAAGTGGTTTTTCTAATAATAAAAATTTTTCTAAATAATTAAACACACACATTACATTTAACATATTATTAAATTCATAAATTTTGAAATATTTTTGATGTTATAAACGTGTAGAAAAGTGGTTCTATATAATTATTTTTCTGTTTTATCTTTTCATGTATATCTATTGCAATGCAATTAGAAACAAAGAATAAGATGATTTATCATTCTTATCTTTCATTAACTCTGTTTTGTGTTAATATAGTTGCAAAGCAACTGCAAGACGGTGTAATATCTATGAAATGTGAAAAATGTTGAAAAATAATTGTTGGGGCAAGAACCTCTTTGGTCTTTGAATAAAAATTCGAACATGGCATTTATAATGAATGAATGATAGTTATAATTGATGAAAGAAATATAATTAGATTGTAAATTAAACTACTATTTCATCCATCAATTATATATTACTATTGCACGTTATAAATAATCGATAATGATATACAAAAAAGATTCAAAACAATTTTCCCTGTTAAGTACAAAATTGTGAATCGTGCCTTATCAAAATACTGTAACCTATACTTGCTAATTTTACACCACCTTGAGTACTCTTAAGGTGCATATTAACTTAAGAATAGTTAAATGTTAATCGCTGATAAACTTCGATAAAAAATAAATTCGTTTACGTAACTGATATTTTTAAATTCAAATATAAATCGATATATCGAACCATTCGTCGAAGTTTGTCATCGATTGTAAGAATCGATTGCTAACTCGTATTTGAAGGTCGAATGATTCAATTGCATCATTATTATTGATGAAATATTTAAAAAATTTTACATTTGTCTTCTTTTTAAACAAAAGATACATTTCTCGTAAATTTCAATAATAAATTTTATATTGGCAATAAAATAGTTTTATGAAAAATTGAAAAAAATGATGATCGAGATGAAATTTAAATGATTCGAATTTTAAATGATAGTTCGCTTACTTTAAGTGTAATAAACGAGCTATAACTTAAGAATAAAATTACAAATTTTCAAATCTTATTAAAGTTTGATACAAACTCGAATCTTCTTAGACCTGATCTTATTCATTCTTGA
This sequence comes from Apis dorsata, assembly GCF_000469605.1. Classification (NCBI taxonomy): domain Eukaryota; kingdom Metazoa; phylum Arthropoda; class Insecta; order Hymenoptera; family Apidae; genus Apis; species Apis dorsata. Next base: position 408,289 of record NW_006263304.1, on the reverse strand, counting down.
AATATTTAAGTAACTTTTTTATATAACTTAGATATTTTTGATGAGACAAGTACAATTCATTTGTGATAATTTAGCTTGATAAAATCAATCAGGTCTGAAAAGATTTCATTTCATACTTCCTTCTATTTCATATCAAGAGAAAGTAAAATGAAACTTACTTAACTTGATTAAAATTCAAAAAATTAAAATTCAAAAAATATTGATGCATATTAATTATTGCTTAATTACCTTATGATGAATTTTCTATATGAATAATTTGAAGAAAAACTGCAACTTACGGCTTCATATTCCGTGCGTCTTGTGTATTCCGAACGATAGTAACTTAATTTCCGTTTCTATTCTCAATTTACATTAAAATTAATGTGACACTGCGATATTTATAATTTTTTTTTATCGATTTTTAACGAAATTGAAATTTAAAATAATTTACAAACTAAACGAATTTGAAAATAGCGCCACTGCACGAGACTTGCTTAATAGCAGCGCGAAATTTATACGCAGTCTTTCGTTACCAGTCATAGGTGGTGCATCATTCGAAGACCCAATTCGTCTCGTGTAGTTAAAGGTAAAATTAATAATTTTAAATACTTTTTTTTGCTAAAACTATGAAAAAATTGTAAATAATAATCTCAAGAAGCTTTTTATATAAGAATATAATAAGAATATATATAAATAAATACTTTTTATAGTTAAAATATATTCTAATATTCTTACGCCGGTAGACCAGTATTCCCATATTATACGTTCAAATAATTTGTTTCGATTTTCATCTTATTCATCTATAAATATTAATAATTCGTTAAAAATCTTTAAATACAATCAATTAATTCTTGATTTATGCTCTAAATTTAATAAATTTCGAATAAAAAATTTCCGATATTGTGTCTTGTCTCTAATTTCGATTATCGAAATATATCGAAATATATCGCGGCCATATTTGATTTTAAATCTAACCGATATTTGATTTCGTTTCCGCAGTGTTCGTTCAAATATTAATAGCACTTAGACAGGCCGCATAAAATTATTTAATATATATAAATTGTGATATTGTGACATGTTTTTTGTTATAGATTTATATACGCGAGTATAATAGTTGACATAATATTTAAACAGAGTGTCAAAGTGTTTTTTGAAAAACGGAAAATTCACTTCGTTCAATGGAGCCATGCATGAGACAGCAATAAGGACGGTGATGCCACCATGACCACGGTTGTTTGAGAAGATGTTTGTCATTCAGGTATGTTTGTTTATCATGTTTCTTAACTAAGATAATCCATATCTTCGGCTGTCTCGCCTTCGATGTCATCCGCTGTCGTATTTTGACGGCAGTGATATACGTATGCACTCATAGATACATTTTCTCCAGTGCGTACACACTTATACGTTTCATCAGGACACTTGCATCTAACACATAAAAAGAAACAATTTATTGTAATAAAATATCTATATATAATATAGATATAAAAAAGTCAAGTTTTTAATTTAGCAAAGTTTATTTGATATTAATTTGAATAATAAGTTCATGTATACCATTATTATTTGTATAGAAGAAAATAATGGAATAGATTAAGTATTCATTGTGGCAAATGAATATTTAATAAAGAATATTTATCGTTCCTTTTTATCTTGAAAAAATTACATATTAGTTCATTCATAAGTATATAATTTTAATACATTGTTGACGGTATATAAAATGGAATATATAAAATGGATTGAATCTTAGTTCTTGGATATTTTTAGAAATTATGCAAAATATAATGGTTTATTTCGAATAATTGTTTAAAATTAAATTAAGATCCTATAAAATATCTTGATTAGTTGTATGAATTGAACTTTTTAAATTCAAATGGCGATTTTCAGAATAAATCTTCATATTTGACTTTACATGAAACTCGAGTAACGAATGAAAAATGGCAATAAGTATGGAACTTCCAAGTCCATTCCGAATATCAGATTTCAGCGAGTATCAAATGTCATAACAGAAGGCTTATATGTTTTTATCAAAATTATAAATAAGCGTAAAATGCAAGGAATCAATCGTTTATCATTGGAATTTAAAATTACTAGTTAAATAATAATTTTAATAACAATGATGATGAATTTGATTCATCATTAATATAATTTATGATTATTGCTGTTAAAATTATTATTTGAAATATATGCTTATTAATTTCTATCAATATCTGAGAAATGAAAAACGCCATTTGATATTTCCAATCACCAATATTTTTTTATTTGAGAAGAAAAAAATGCTAATTAATATTTTTCGTTAACGATATTTGAAAATTGAAAGATGTCAATTGATATCTACAATATCAAAGTTAAAGTTTTTGCTAATTTATGAGAATAGACAAATATTAATTATTTATGATTATTCATAATTAATTTATTATAATATTTTGTAAATATTTCATGGTAAGTATATTAATATATTAAATAAATAATTACAAACAATAATATAAATAAGCAAATATATTAATGAAAATTATATATAATTATACAATATTATACATATATATCATATATTAATGCAATAATAAAATTATTACATAATTCTATTTAAATTATGTAATATGTTAATGTTAAAAAAATATACATACATATTGTACTACATACATTTATATATACATATTGTATTATATACATTTATATATAATAATAATATTTAAATATAAATATAAAAATTCAATCAAAAGATAAATTAAAATAATATTTAAAAGAGAAATATATAATTATATCAGATATAATTTTCATAAAAATATTTGCTTTATGCTGTAGTATTCATAATTATTTTGATCATTATGCATGCATAATTCCAACTTACGTATTCGGCATGAAAATCGTGCTTCGCCGAGTGACAGGATTGTACGTATTCCATCCGCAGGGTGTATCATAACAATTCCGTTTCGGACGATCGTCATTTCCGCTTTCGGTTGCTCTTTGCGTTCTCAGGTTATCGGGATGCATTTCGTGAACAATCCTGCGTAATTGTTCGGCAAATTCCTAACAAGAAAAAAATTACAACAAATGTTAAAAATTTATATATTTTTTTTTTTTTGCATAAAATTCAATTAAAAATATATTTAGAGAAATATAGTAATAGTTAGATATAGTAATAGTAATAATTGAAATATAATTGAATATATAATTTTGAATTTTAGAAAATTCCAAAAAAAAAGAGAGAAAATAATTTATATTTGCTATACGCAAAGATTAGGGAATAGAATATTGTGATAGATCAGATTTGGTAAAATAATTGGTACACATTAGAAATATTTTGAAAGATATTGAAATATTTTTAGAGATTATCTTTTACATATTACGCATTAAATTATCGACGCAATAAGATCATCAATGCTATCGATTTCGCATTTTGAAAAAAAAAAAAATGTTGAGTCTTGTACGCGTTATGTTATCGTGTATTTGAAGTGTGAAATCATGAATCGGACGAATTGCAATCATATCGCATACGATAATGTTCAAGTTCCATTTAATGAACGTAAAGATATAGTATCGCTAAATTCGTGATTTACAAATTTTCAAATATATAAAATATGAATATTTTTTTTAAAGACTGATATAATATATTCGATTTGAAATATCATTGATGACATAAGTTACAAAATTTTGATAATATATCTGTTACTTTATATCATTTTAGAAACCATGCAATTTAAATTGACTTTAAATATTCTTTAATTTTTAGAAAGAATTTTTGTTAAATAAAATATTCCTTATTGTTATTATATTTCCTATTTTTCTCTTGCAATTTAATTAATGCAATAAATTCAAATCTTGTACACGTGAAATTGTTTCAAATCCCAAACGGGATTCAAATATCACGTATTAATAAAATTTCTTCAATATAATACGAATTCTTCGTGCTCAGATCAGAAATATAAAAAAAAAAAAAAAACCAAATTATTCATGCAAATTCGCGATCAAAAAGTCATCTCGATCATCGATTTTTATTTCAACAAGTACATCGATTATGATAAACAGTTATGATATATATCTTACCTCCGATCTAACTGCCGCACTATTGGAATATTGGACGGTGTATAGAACCGCCAGCAAAGTCACTAAAAGTACTAGCTTCATCCTGTTGTGTAGATAATCAATTCTTCTTTCCAAAAAACGAAGCACGTGAAAGCTATCGCTCGAGAAGACGAACGAAGATGGTATCAAATTTCTTCTCTGTTGATAGATCCTTTTTCCTTCCAATTTCAATTTATAGAAACCTCTGTTATTCTCGAATTAGGCAATAATCTTCCGAGAGACGAACTTCGACGCGGGATAGACCCGCGCACTGATTCTTGATTCAAACTACTAGATAGCAAAGGATGTGGTTATGGTTCGCGGCTATGGTTGCTCGATATAACGCTGGTCGTTCTCGTGAAGCGATTTTATTCGCGTTTGCTAGAGTTTGCCGATTTTTAATTGTAATAAAATACACGCGTGCTATCTCTCGTTCTTCGTTCAGTGATAGTTGTGTACCAAACCCGCGATACTACTGACCGTATACATAGACTGTCGCCTCGTATAGAATGAAGAGACTTGCGAGATGCCGCGGGTTTATATAGGCTGAGTTGGCGGAGTGGGGGTTCGCGTTTCTTCTGTTTCGTCGGTCGATTCGAAGATCGTTTCATGGGGTTAATTTCGAGCTACCAGTTGATCAATTTCGAGGAAAAAAAAAAAAAAAATATGCGTTACATATATGACAATGGTGGAAAGATGGATATTCATGATTATGCCGATTGATAAAGTTGGTAAGTTGGAGAGCTGGAGATTTTCATATGTGCGAGATTGGGAAAGAAATTCGTTGTGATTTTTATTTTAAAAAATTTGGTAAAAAATCAAAGGGATGTTACTTTCTTCGTTTTGGAAATTATTTTTAATTGGATTAAATAAAGTTTAAATCCTTGCGAGTGGATGGATTTAATAGATCTGGAAGAATTAGGAAGAGATTTATAAAACATTTTTTCTGATTGGTTTTGCGATTTCATTTGTTTTGTGACATTTCTCGTTCCATTTTTCTATTGAGTAAACAAATTTTCTACGTCAACACTTGTTGTGCCATTTTTTATTATAAATCATTTTGTTGTTATGTCTGTGGAATTATTGGATCATATTCACTGAATGGTTGTAACGATTCGATCATGTATTCGAATGTCACGTTGCAAAAATATTTTGCTTGTTCTTAGCTTTCGGTTATCGTTTAGAGTTTATTGTTACCTGAACCAACTTATTACTCACTGACTATACAAAATTATATCATAAAATATATCTTGGTATTCCGTTATTTTAAATTTTCGTTTTTTTCCAGTTTAAATATCATTTAGATTAGATTTATACTTTATTTACACTTTCAATTTAAAAATTTGAATATTTTGTTAAATTGAATTTATCTTATATATATTTATATCTCGTCCATTCCAATATAGATATTTTCCAATGTACGTTTCTATTAATCATTTAAACTGCAAAGCATTAGTCAAACACTGATTGCAAGCCAGAAAAATGATGACGTCGATAGATCATTTGTGTACTCGTAAAGGAAAGATCAAACGCATCGCGCTGTCGGATTGGATTTAGTGAAACGAAAAGTCGTACGATTCGAGGCTAATCTCGATTATGTAACCTTGATCTTTTCCATCGATCGGAAAAAAAATTAAATCCATTATCGAAACAAATTTATCACGTTTTATCATATTTTCTTCGACTACGAATTTCCAAAAAAAAGAAAAAAAAAAAAGAAGAAAAAAAAATCCCAAGATTAAGCATCCATTCCTTTGCTTAATTACGATTCTCATAGATAAATTTCCTATACAATCGAATTTCTACCATTGATCTCGTTGCTCCGATTTAAAAAGTTTCCTCTTATTTTCCATCGATTCCATCTCTCGAATATGAGTCACGGTCATTTTTAATAATTCCACGATTGAAAATCCCCGCGATGAAACCGCTTCGAACCGCTTTCGATCGGCTTCGAATACGGTAGTCCGATTGATCAGCATGTCGGACGTGGCTTCTGCCACGATGATCGAAGCACATCGATCGATGATAGCGTTGTTTATTCGGCACCGGCATTTTAGTTGGACGACAGATAAACGCACGTGAGTCAGAAGTGCAGAGGCTTGACGGGGGCTTGTCAGCATCTCGACCAATGGCACACGGCCTTAAACGTGACGCCTGGTCGCATCATGTGCGGAGGACACGATCTATCGTGCCTCATTGACTTGCTCCGTGATCGCACCGTCGATTTCGCATTGGACATCGAGCGTGAATCGAAGCGAATCTCGTGTTTCTTTCACACGGGATTCTCGTGTCAATGAGATACGGAGTTGCGATTTCTTTTCTTGTTCAACATCGTTTTCATAGTTGAAAGATTTTTCGATTTTTCATTTTTTGAAAATATATAATTCTTGTTTTAATTATCGTTCGATTTATTATCGATTTTTTAATTAATTTTCCGAGTATAGTTGCAAGATCTTATCAATTCAATGTCGTGATTTATCAGTATTCGGTTGATTTCAAGATTTTTCGATTATTTTTCTAAATGCAATGGAATTTTTACAACGAAATTTTCAAAATTCGTTCGATTATTTGAACACTTAATAGAGAAATGTCATCACAATAATATAAATATTTGTAAGTAATAGTAACGTTCTATGTAATCTAAAAAATTAATTAAACTTATGTTTGAATTCACTTCGAGCCTGATGTTAAAAATAATGGTAAAAATTAGTGAATATTATTATTTACGAATGATTTGATGTTTCGATTTATTAGAACACGATTTTATTTGTTAAAAATCACAGGTAAATCTTTCGATCGGATCTATCGGTCATATGAATAGTTCAGATCGATTGTATAATCGAATCGTATAATAAGAATCATAAATAATCGATGAACACAATCGATGAATATATGATTCGCCTATTTAATTTGAAATTCTAAATCCTTTCGTAGAATTGATCGATAATGAAATTTGACGAGTCATAAATCATAAAATTGCTAATATTAATAGTCAAAGATCTATGATGGATTGTATTGTGCGAGGGAACCTTCAGTTTGGGCCTTTTTATTTTGGGCTCGTGGAATAGGCCTACTCTCTACTCAAAGAATCTAAAAAAAAAAAGAAATTTTAGATGACTTATAACTTTTATCGAAACGCGATGAACGAAATTCCTTTATCCTTTATCCTATCCAAAGAGGAAATAAAAGGATCAAAAGACGGATAAAAAGAAACAAGTGACAACCGAAAATAAAATCTTCCACGATCGATTTGCATTTGCAGTTTAATCGCTTTTAGATGCGGTTAATAAAATTGTAAAGCGACGATAGGAAAAAGAAAAGCACGGGTTTCCATAAGAAAGATCGCAAAAGCGGCATTTGCAGATAGGAAATCCTAGCTTGCGTGGTATAAGGCGCGAGACTCGTGATAAAACGGCTTGATATACGATGCAATACGCGCCTGTTCTGTTCCTCTTTCGGTGGTCTCTCTATGTCAACGATGGGTTGCATCATTCGCGTAACGTAAGACGTAAGAAATTCGGTGAGCGCATATTTTTACAATACTCGAAACTCCGCGTTTCGATATCGAATTTCGTGATCGCAGGACTGATTACGTGTTTTTCGAAAACATGTGGAATTCAATGTTGCGACTTTGGAAGGACACATCTCGATTAAACTTCGCAATATTCCAATACTCAATGGAAACAGCTGATCACAACCGAAGATCGATTCTGAAAATTTGGAAATTTGAATGATTTTGGATTGAATCAATGCGTGAAAAGTATATTTTAAAAACTAATTTGTTAAAGATATTTTTTCATTTATTATTCTCAAACCCAAGAAATCGATCGTTGTCAACGATAAATCAATGTGTTTGAATTTATAGATAATCTTAACGCAGCAAGATTTATCTGTCCAAATTTCCTGCAATATCACGTTTCCTGGTAAAAGATCGAGTTTGAAAAGAAAAATTCCATCAAGATTAAGGAGAGAACACGAGTTGAGCAAAGCGGGCACACATTCAACCGTTCGAATTTTTCCGGAAAAATTTTTCACGTTAATTCATTAAAGTCCCATTAGGCGTACGATCATCCTCTTTCGTCATTTTCGAAACATCGTTACGACGCCGACTCGAAAACTCGATCGAGTTTTGCTTGGCATTGAACCGGGTTGGACAAGGCCGCGTGCTCGCGTGCTAACGATTTATACTTGATTCGTAATCGATTTGATCGGCCTTGGGTAATATAATCGCTCGTGTGTTCCAGCTGGCGATTCGGCTGAATAGAGTTACGCGTGGGGATGTCACATGTCCGTATCAGTCCTCAGCAAAACTGAACACGGGACACCTTTAACAAGACACACGAGAAGGGTCCCTGACAAACGCCAAAATGCTTTTGCGACTCGAATAACGCTGCGTCATTCCGGCTCCATGCGTGCAAAGCTAATTAATGCCATTTCGTCACGTTCCGCACCCTTGTGCACCCCTCGTCTTGCCGCCCGAAATCTTAAGTCTCGAAAGGACGTTTCTTGCAACCAATTAGTTAGGATGATTTAGTGGAACGGTTCGCGCATATTTCTTCTTCGTGATGGAAGACAAATGTCCTCGGGATGTTAATACATATATCCTTCCAGGAATCCATCTTAACCCTTTCACCGACAAATAACTCGAACAGATTAGTCCATCTCGAGATTTATCCCCATCATTTTTTTTCTAGTCTTCATTATGTCCTAAGCTTTATTCGTCGCCCCTACGATTTTTAATTTTTATTCGAGAATTTTCAATTCACGCGATTGTTTCGATTTCAAATTGATGTTAGAAAGTTGTATTTAAAGTTGTTTAGGAAAGGAAAATTTTGATTTTAGAACTTGATCGATGTTCGTGTAACAATTAAAAATATTGGGAAAAAAGTATTTTAAATTTTGTCCTGTCGTTTAGTAG
>NW_006263304.1:389820-399143 GCF_000469605.1 Apis dorsata | reverse complement strand
GTTCAAAAAAAAAAAAAAAAAAAAGAAAAAAAAGAAAATTACAAAATGTGACTCGTCAACTTTTTTTCTCCTGTGATCTTCATTCTGCCAGAAGTTTAATTTATATTTTTGTCAAAGATGACATCTTGGAGGTTGGTAACCCGTACCGAGGATATTTTCCATTGAAAATAAGCGTGTATAATATTCTTTTGGCTGGCTGCCTGCCGCCGTCTAAATGTATAATGTAACCTAATAAATCACACTGTGTTCGCGAATATTGGTATCTCTAATGTCGTATTCCTCTATTTATACTCTACGAGAAATAAAGCATACAGTTTTTTTCCAACAACCTAATGTCGGACGGGTTCGATCTCAAATTTCTCTATCGTCGTTGCAACTATTGCCCTGTTACACGCGATATTACAACGTCCTCTCAATTAATTTTCCATTTTCTCCGCTATTTTTCCCCGGCCATCTCGCGGGATAATGATCATTTGCTGATTTAACGCTGTAATTTCGCCGGTGCACGTGTGTGACGTTTCAGTTTTGCAGTTTAAGAGGTTGCGTATTCCGAGAAGTAAATCAGGCGAGTTCGTACCACTGGTCACGTAATCGAGCCGTGAGATTCCTCACGGAATTTTTATCACTTGAATTAAATATAATTGTATCAACAGATGTAACGATACGATCCCTACGTTTTATTTAAACTTGTGTTATCTAGAAGTATCCAGTATTTTCCTCGATTACATATTGTACTCCTCTGCTCGCAATATCCTTGTAAAAAAGATCATTGTTGCATAAGAATTTCCAAGTAATTCTATTAAAATCAATTTTCACTGAATCATATGATTAATTGTCCCAGTGCAAAAGCGAATTTTCTCTCGTGTATCAGAAATCATCCGTTCCCTAACAAGTTGTTTGAATTAAAATTGAATACATCGCTAAGATATCATTGCTTTTATTCTATTTTATTTTTTTTTCAAAATCAGATCGATTCGCGTACGATCAAATTAATTCCACGCAAACGACCAAATTATATCGGGAACTAACACATATATGGGGAACTAAACGTCCTAGCACATTTCGTTCGCTCATTAAAAGTGCATGGAAGAAATATGAAACACATGTCGAGCCATAAAGGACACATTCACCAAAACTCGCTGCATGACAGTCATCACGTAGTGGACCTCTCGCTACGGGGAACTTGGCTGGTTTATCGTAGGTCTTTAATGACGTCAGCATCATCCACGAAGAGGAAAGAAATTCTTGGAAAAAGAAAAAAAAAAATCACCGGCTGTCCGTAGGTGATTAGGGAGAGGAAACTTTTCGATGCTTCCACCTAGATGCAGGGATGAAACGTCATCATCGAAATTATACGACCGATGATATAATGTCTTTGTAATCGCGTTTAAATTGCTCGAAGGCAATTAATTAATTTGAAATTTAAATTGAAATTTCGCTTGAAATTTTCGAATATAATTTATTTTGAATTTATTCGACGCGTTTGATGAAAAAATATTAAGTTGAATGTTGAATGCATGAAATGAAAATATCCGAATTTTTAACGAGACTATTCATTTATTTACGTTCGATTAATTCGATAGATTCTATTTGAATTTTTTATTATATTGATTATTCCGATTTATGAAATTTCACACACAACAATCTAAGATACGTGTTAATCACGTGGCTTTACTCGAAAGATATTATTTTTAGCAAAACAAACAGCTGTTATTTTAATATGCAAAAATTTGCAAGAACCTTTCTCCGCAAAACTTGAGAAAATGTAGAAAAATTTAGGGAAAGTCAATCATAACCTATTTCAGTGGCTGTCTTTGCTTTTCAACAAAACCTGATCGTCAGACGGTTTCTCAGAGGGAAGGAAATATATTTTCGGTTTTCTCGGAAGCAATTATTTATAGTACGACAGTTGAAAGTCATCCCATACTCGAAGAAGGAAAAAAAAAAAAAAAAAAAAAAAAAAAAATTGTCAAATTCGAAAAAAATAATATTTCACGCGAGCAAACTTAACTCGGGAAGAAGAATTTCTTTTAAATATTCACCAAAACTTTCATGAATGAACGAAAATTACACAATGCGTCTCGATGAATGAAAGAAGAGAAAAATCTCCGCTTAATGACTCTTTTTTTCCCCTCTCTTTTTCATCATTTCCGGCAAGCGAACGCATTGGAACGATTTACGAGCTCTTTCTTAGGGAAACATTTAGGTTATCTTACGTCTTTTTTTCTCTCTCTCTTTCTCTTAAATAAATATCTATCGTCCGACTTCCTTCTTCTCCGTCTCTCTCTCTCTCTCTCTCTCTCTCTCTCTCTCTCGCAAGTGGACACAAGAGAAAAGTACACATATATACCAGGTTTGAAAGTTTTCTCGATTACGGTACACTTTGTACAACTTTGTGACGCACACGACTTCCACGAAAAAACTCGGCTCGGGGGTAGAAGAATACTGATGGAGAATTACTACGCACTATAGCCTGCAGCGTATCTGTTAGATAACAAGTGATTAATTTCGACACGCGGACATTAATTAAACGTCGAAACAGTGCGTGTGCCATGTCGGTGGCAAAGAAAAAAAAAAAAAAAAGAAAGAAAGAAAGAAAGAAAAAAAAGCTCACCACTCGGCTCGATAAATTGGCGATAAAGGGGCACGCGGGTAACACGAGTCAAAAGATTGACACGCTCCTCCCCGCTCCTCACACGTTCGAGACAAAGATCGGTGTCAATGGATCTGTTGCTTCGCGTATAAACGAAGTACCCCTCGGTTATCCTTCTCGTACGACGAGCTTTAAAACTGGTGGCTGACGCAAGTCGCTTCTTTCATCGGTCATCGTAACACAACATTCAGAAATTCTTCACCGAGATAATGGTTAATGACTCATCCATTTTCCCTCGTAATGCGATGCGATTGAATTTCTTCGGCGTTATTCTTCGTTCATTTTTCCTTTTTTTTTTTTTTCTTTTTTTTCTTGTTTTTTTTTTTTTTTCTAATTCTTTGCGACACGATTAATCGTAATTTCGGGGATGAAAGGTGTCGATAAAAAAGGCGTCGAAACGACGAGACTGCTAATTTCGCATACAGCGATAAATTAGCGATAAATAAATTAAAGAAAAAGAAGAAAAAAAGTATCAAATGCATAAAGGCAATGTAATTTTTAAGCGGCATACGATATCTTTTTCATAATAAATTCATTCATTGAAAGCTTCTTATTACGACACCGCTAACAACGATTTCGCAACAGCTGTTCATTCGTAAAACGATTCCTCAAAAGTCGCAGTCAGACCTAGCATATCTCCATTGAACGCTCTTCATTCATCATTCCAACGAGTCATGTCGTTTCAGACATTGCCCTTCCACTAGTTCCTTCGTTTCGGTAGATACAAAGAAATTGACGTAATTCCTCGCGAGGAATAGTCACACGCGTTAATTCCTTTTCCGACGATCAATCAACGATTCTTGCTCTACGATCGCGTCAAACCGACGATGCTCGATGATTATCTAGAGAGTGGACTTTGCTCAAACTTCTTCATCGTTTGACAAAATTGTGATCTTAAGTGATGGGATCTCTATTATCCGTGGTCACGATCATCGAGAGTCTTGGTTATCCAGGTCATGAAACGCAGACGAACGTGTGACGCGGACGCACTTATAAATGCAACGTGAGCAGATCTGGCTATCATTATATCGCACAAAGGAATGTATTTTTCTGTCGCTCCTTAGAACTTATTCTCTACGCGTAATCATTTCTCCCTTCCTGAGCTACTTTCCCTTTGCATTTTACTGCATCTTCCGATACACAGAATTTTCTTTTAATAAAAACACGAATTTCGTTACAAAATATCAATACGTACACGTATATTATTAATTAACAAAAATTAAAAGATTTATTTTCACTCTTCATTCGCTATAATCTATCTAAAAAAAAAAAAGTCAATCTATATCAATAAAAGTAACAGAGATATCGAGTGGGAGAGAAAAATTTTAGAAACGTGATTTTGGTCACGACGTTACGCCACTCTTCTTCTTCTTCTTCGATCATCGCGATCGTCAAAAATCGTCATCAATTCCGAGCAAAAACGTTTTAAAGATCGTCTCGACTGCGTAATCATTCGCGGAAAAAGAAGTGCTTGGACGACTAGGTGTTGCGTAATCGTAACGAATTGGAGTAATCATCGTCACGGACGGAGTAAATGTCCTCCCGCAGATCCGATGTCCGATCGGGGATAGGGGAGTTAGGGTGGAGCGAGCGTTGGAAAAGGAGGATGATGTGACGATGATCGGGGTCGCCTTTGGCCATTCGGTCGAGCAAAGNNGGCCGAGCCGCAGACGGCGCGACGCCGTTTATTTGCGTCCGTGTGATGGGACGTCGGTCGGGTCGCCGCACAGGTGCGTCCCACGGTTCTTCCCGTTTCACACAGCGTCTTATTCGCCACGATTCGTCCCACCCGAACACGGTCGACGTGTCTATTCGCGGTGGTGTAGAGACGCGTCGTCGATTTTCCTCTGAAAGTATGTCTAAACGGTTGTCAACGCGGGTCGTGGGCTCGAAATGTCGACCGAGAGGAATCTCTTTAAAATGGCAAACTTCAGCTTTGTATCCGTTTTCGTTGTATTCGCTTCTTCTAGGATCAAGGTTTTCTCGGCTTGTTTCTCGTTGAAAGTTAGGTTTTTGGTTGGCTTCGGTATAAATATAAATTGGGTTTCTTTTTTTTTAAAATTGAGTTTGGTGATAATAATGAAAAAAGAGTTCGTTTTAATAAAGATCCATGATAAAGGTGATTTAATTCATTTGGAAGTTTATTATTGTTACTTTTGTTATTTATTGGATCGTTTGAAATTCCAATAAAGGAGCCGCGTCTGAGAATGCAGTTTTACTGTTCTTTTATGGGGTGTTAAAATATTGATATGTCTCGGGATCATCGACAATGTTATGTTAGATCTTAATCCGCCAATTGTTTTTCCAAATGATTGCTCGTGAAACTGACGAGTAATATCATCTTTTGCAATATAAATTTATGGAAGGAGATGGAAAATAAGGTTTCTCGTAAACCATTTTTCACCAATTTTATTCTAATCCTATATTCAATTTTCGCAAAGTATTAAATACAAATAGGACGAGGAAAATTATATTCTATCTTTCCAAGTTAATCCGTCCATCTGAACGAGATAGAGACTCGAATTTTCAAGGGGTCAACGCGACATTTCGATCAATTTATATCGCTATTTCTTCTTTCACGCGTGCTCTCTTATTTCGCTTCTCGATTCATAATAGGAAAACATCAACGACGACGAGGAAATTGGTAGGATGACTAGAACTCGGAGGAACTTTATCGTATCCTCTCTGTTCACTGTGTAACTCGAATGAGAGAAAGAGAGAGCATCTCGTTTTCCAGGTATGGGCCAACGCTATTTTCGCATCCTCCACTCGAAACCAGTCAGCCCCCGTGGCTCTCTCCTCTCTGTTCTTTCTCGTTTCGTGCCAAAGCAATAATTATCGTTAAACCCGCTACGATCGACGCTCCGCGTCTCTTCAGTAAATACTGAAAAACGGCTATTATACAGGCGGCGCCAGGCTTCGTTCGAAAATTCGCAAAAAAAAAAAAAAAGAAAAAGAAAAAAAGAAGAAGAAGAAAAAAGAGAAAAGAGAGAAAGAAAAAGGAGAAACGGGTGAAAATGTAAGGTGACGTTCGAGGACTATGTTACGATCGTACCTCGTACACGCCACGGTTATATATTTGTGTATACACAAGCACGCGGGAGAGACATATTAAAAGGCGAAACACGTTTGATGATGGTTGAATCCGGTGCGTATCGCCACCGAATTTACCGCATATTTACCTAGCCGGCGCCTCGGTGAAAACAAAGTTAAAGATGAGACGGAGGGACGACGCCGACGATGTGCACGACCACCACGACGCGCAACGCCTCCCTCTCTCTCGCCCCGTGCGACGATATCGGCAACAGATATACCTTTCCACCACCAGCCAATCTTAAAGCTGTCGACGTGAGTTGTCGCGGCGCCATAAGATTCTCTCGTCTTCTTTTCGTGCTTGTTGCTCCTCCTTTTTTTATAAACGATCCTCCTCGCCGCTGGAAATAATACGATTCGTATCCGCGGACTTTTTTCTTTAACCCCCGCCGCGGATCGCCGGGGCGAGGGCGTCGTGGCGCCAGTTTCATCCGAACCAACACACCTTCTTTTTCCTTCGAGGATCCACTTCTTCGTTATGCCTTCGTTATTCCTTGTTCCTTTCCTTTCCTCGATTTTTAATCTTAACCTTATCACTCGATTAACATTCCTATCTAGATGTTGCAGATCGATCTACAGATAGATCCTTACTTTTTATTTGAATCGCTTGTGTTTGCATTTTAGATGACTCTGCAAGTGTCTTGCACGCGCGAATCGTCAACAAGTTGAAGGCCACGTGGACGTATCTCATTTACATACCGATTTGTACGATAATTATGATCGTGATACGCGAAACGGGTGTAGATAAACGAGATCTTTCCTTTCTTTCGAATACTCTCAAATTTCATATACAAATTCATCGATGGTCTTTCTCAAAATTCTGTTCTAAATATTTACTTAAATGAATTCGCCTGGATCCACTGGGATAGCCCGAGGCGAGCGAGGATGTGGAGAGATTGACGAAGAGGAAGGGTGAAAAATTGACAAATGGCGCGATCGTGAAGGAACGGAGATCGTTCCCCGATTCTCCGATCCGCGTCCTTTGCCGTGTGCCGACGCGAGTTGTGAGTTCTCATCTCGTCTCGGGGATGTTTCGTCTGTCCGTGAAATTTATGGGTATCGGCGGGCGAGAAGACGGTATAAGTGTGTCCATCGCGTGGGTTAAGCTAAATCGGTTACGCTGAATCAACGCACACGGGTGAGGAGACAGGCCCGGGAACACGGGGACTCGTCTGGACGCGCAAATTGCCTGCCAGCCAGACGCCACCAACATTTTTCGAAATCTCTAATTAAATAACAAATCGGCTGTTTCTTCGGTGTGACGAATGTTTGCACGATCGGGCTGGAACGACGACTATTTCGTCGCTCGTTCTCGTCGAGCGTCGTCGAGTTTCGCTGCTGAAAATGCTCTTGCACCGTCCAGATGCTTGTGCGCGCGATGGTGTCGAGGAAAAAAGTCATCCGAAAGGAATTTCGGATCTATTATTCTTATTTTCTTCCCCGTAGATTCGTAATTTATACGTAATTCGAAGTCCAAGTTTTATATCTATGATAGATAATAGAATTCGCCATATGCATAATGCATTTTACATCATTCGTAAATATCTTTCTTCACAATTCATATTTTTCATAGGAAAATCTATAATTCTCGCGATTATGGGATCTTGTTCACGAGCGTGAAAGTCGATGTTAATAAAAATTAATCATTATTAAATTTTCTAGGAGGAATTTCTATGATGAACAATTTTTATCGTTTATTTGTTACGTAATAGATGTATTTTAGATATTTTGAATCGAATATTCGTTAGGTTTTATTAAATTGTCGTAAGAAAAAATACAAATCAATGGATGCGTCATAATGCGATGATCGAACAAACAATCTCAAGATATTTCAAGTTGGATAGGTCGCGGAGGATCTATTTTTTGGTCTCTAAAGATTATCAAATATCACGTGATAACGTTTGTTGAAATATCCGCGATTTTTATTCGCAGATTTTCGAGGAATTTATGTAGGCAAAAATTTGTACGCGTCAGGAATTAATAATATTAAGAAATATTCATAATCTATTGATACGATATGTAAGAAAGCAAACAGGAAGTTCGTGATACCAACGTCATATCGAACTTTAATCCACTCCTATGTTATATATTTTCCATGTATTTTTATTTTCGTTTTATTAAAAATAATCGAAATAATGAATCTTAACAAACAATTTGTTAAAAATTCGGCGCATTTATAATTATATCTTTTTAATACATTTTTTTTTTATAAATATCCTTCTATCGCTCGAAACGCTCTATTATTCATTTAACCGACGATCATATTTATAACTCCAATCATTCGAGAAAACGATGACTGGAAATCGTCCGCTAGGAATAATAAACGATGAATGGAACGGGCAATTACTACGAATTATATACGTTCGACGATAGAAATTCTCCTAAATCGAGGAAGCTCGTATATCTGGCCGACAGACCGGTTAAATTATTGGCTGTGAAACGAGGAGCGATGAACCGGTCGGTTGGCCGAGCTCCTGAAACTCTGGTATCCGATTTTCGAAACCGACGAGTCTGACGATAATCGACGACGAGACGGCGCAGTATTCGTTCTTTCGGAATCGTGCAATCAGACAGGCTTTCGATGGAATTGGATAGGCTCTGGCGCGAACGGATACCATGCATGCCGCGTGGCTGATGCAACCTGTGCCCAGAGTGTGCACCATGCTCCGATCGTTTCTGCAGACTGCCTACATTTTTCTTATCGCGTAGCGATAATAATTTCGTAAGAGATAACATTCGACACGACAAAATTTTCTATCGGTGTTATCTTTCGATTCGACGTTTCGAGGAAGGAAATTTCTTACCGCTCCTATTGAGAATAATTTTATTCTCCTTATAATCGATAAAAAAAAAAAGAAAAGAAAACTTTGAATCTTATTTATACACGCTCGTTCGCCTCTTCCCATCGTTTTCTATTCTATTTGTTCTATTTATAAAGCATTGTATTCCAGCAGCCAGCATAATCAATTTTTCCTCCTGTTTGCAACGATTACGCTCGACACGTTACGTGGATCGAATTAAAAGTCAATCGGTTGAACGAGCTAGGAATTTGTTTATCACAATGATGATAGACGATACGTAGCTGCGCATCAGAAGCCGAAAACATCATCAATGATCCAATCAATTGCATCCAATTGGTATAGGGCAGGAATAATATCGAATTATCGTTTTATTTTTCTCTCCCAACCGAGAAGCCGTCGAAAAGGCACGTTCTCATCAATTTTTCCACGAATTCGTCGCAACTGCAGCCAGTTGCCTATTATACGCGCCACAGGGCGTACGCAATTATGAATGGGCACAATTGTGTCATGCACAGTTTGTTATTGACTTCGTTATGGAACTACGTAATCTAATTTCTGCGTCAGCAATGCAGAATATTCTTAACGCATTGTCTAGGTCATGAAATCGACCAGTTCATCGCAAGTATTGACCTATTTGCTTACGCGTAAATCATTTTATCACACTATGGCCCCGTGCTAATGGAATTATAATTGATGATTTCGCGTATCTCTTTATCACCCACCGTAAGAAGTTCACTGAACCACGATTTATACGAGGCTTTCGATCTTATTTTTCG
>NW_006263304.1:377877-389478 GCF_000469605.1 Apis dorsata | reverse complement strand
CCCTCCCGATCTTTAATATCATCACGTTTTTATCGACAGATCGTTAGAATGTTTATCGCGTACACCGCGCAATAAAACGTTCCAGAAAGCATCACCGCGATTTCCCACGGCTGGTCGCCTCGGATCAACCAAATTGCGGTTGTAAACGCGCAATAAATCAATGCGCTACGTATCGATTGATCGTTGGAAATTGGAGCGAAACCGCAGTACAGGTGCGCGCAGATGATCCATCAATCTGATGCTAACAGGATCGATTTTCATACATATCCCGAGGAAAATGACGTAACCTGTTCCCAGCTACAGGTGCACGGACGCGAGCCACCGATACGTGAATCGAGCACGGATTTTACCGTTAAAAAAAGGGGACGATTTACTACGTCGAATTCCTGCTGCGTTTTATTGGTCTACGCGGAGGAAGTCGATCCGCGCGGCGAGGTGTGCGATTTCTCTTCGAATCACCTTGGTTTAATCAACGTCGCGCAATAATGGGACGACAAGTTGTTGGATTTTTTCACGAATTTTACAAATTTTATTATTTCAGATCTGGATCGATCGATCGTGCAAATTCAATTTATTCCTACGAAGAGAAGAATAAAAATAGGAAAAAAATTTTTTCGCGAATTTTAGAAATTGTATTATTATTCGAGATTCGATCATCATCAAATTGATTTATTTTTATTACGAAGAGAAGAATAACGTGCGACGAATGGAGAAACATCGAGGATAATAATATCGGGGAAGTTCGAGATAAATATCATGTTCGTACAGTGGAATTATACCCATTCGTTCGATAAACTAATTTCTTTCTAATAAATCGACGACGATTTCGCATTAAAGCGTGACGTACATGAACCCAACAGAACAGATTGGCAACAGATGTTCACACGTGGAATGCTCGCTATGCGGAGATAACCGCGAATCAATTTAATAAGGATCAATCGATCGTCGTTGGGTTAACGTCTTGGGAGAAGACGTTAAAATTAGTTAGATCGAATCTAGGTTTCATAACGAATCGTAATCGTAAACCGTGATTTTCTATTCCTGCTCTAATATTACATAGATAATATTGTATTAATTTGACACGTAAAATTAAGTGGCAAAAGAATCGTTCAGGAAAATTAAGAATTGCGCAAAAATTAGAATCGATCAATCTTTTATATCATTAAATTAAGAGAATTGAATTTTGTTTCCTCATTATTAGTTTCTCGAAGTCATTATACGAAATAATGTTGATGGGAAAGTAATGTCGGTTTTATCAGTCAGACGTATTATAAACCGATTTAGTATAGCATGTATGATAATCTAGCTTTCAAATCAATTGAACATGGAAATGTTGTGAAATTGTTGCCTATTAATAAGTTTCTCTCCGTTTTCCTAGACATTTGTCGGGAATTGATATCAATAATTTTCTTGAAAATGATTACGTATCTAAAGATCGAAACTCATCTCACAGTTCAATCGATTCTATCAGGAAATATAAATCAACAACACTTGTCATCGTTGTATCTTGTTCCATCCATATTGATTTCTAAATTGAACAAAAAAATAAAGTATTTTGCGAGCACACAAATACAATAAATATAAATTCTACATCGTTCAGAGACGATCAAAATGAAACGAGATAAATTCCGAAGGATCGAAACGATGATAAACGATATTGAAAGAAAGATGAAGACCGGTGAAAACTTGAAAGGCCTGAAAGGAGACGATTTTCCATTAAATCACAGGTGGATCGAACGCGGTCATCGTGAGGTGTGTGGGTGTATATCGTTATCACTGTCGCACGTTCGTTCCCCCGATTTCTAAGAAACCTGGCCTAAATTCGAAAGGCCCTAAAAACGCCTAAAAATAGTTTCATAAGACGGTTGCGTCTGGGGATTCTGGATGTTATAAATCCGTTCGCTTCTTCCCTTTCTCCTCTCCCTCCTTTTCTCTTTCGTTGCTTCTTCTAACGAGAATCGAATTTATAGGTGGCGAAACATCGAACGTGTTTCCCTTTACCATCGTTCCGCCTTCCCTCTTTTTTATCGTATCCCTCATCTTCCCGCTTAACGCGTTTCGTTCCATGCGTGGACCACCAATGGACCGCGATAGTTCTCTTTCATTAACCCATTAAGAACCGAGCACAGGGTAATAATGTCCGTAAAAATTGGGTGAACGCGATACTGTCGAAGAAATATGAATGAAATGATTTGAACGTATCGTTTCGTTCAAGCTACAAAAATTATATTAGAATAATACAATTGTAATTATTTAAAAGTTAACAAAATTAAATTTTGATAGTAGTTTTGATATAAAAGTAAAAAAGAAAAAAAAAGATTCTTATAAAAATTTCTTAGATGTACAATTTTTAAGATCTGAAAGGAAGATGAAAAAAATATTTAATAAATTCTCTTTCGAAATAACGATTTTATAGTTAACAAAATTCAACAACGTAAATTAATAAAAAGTTAGTAATTATTGATCCTATATATTTATTGATCCTAAGCGAGTATATACTTTTTTATTTTTTTCAAATAATTCGACGAATCAAAAGACAAAATTTCAGGATTTTGTCTTAAACGATTTGATCTGAACATTTTCAATTATATAAACGCAAGAAGGAAGCAAACTCGAAATGAAGTTGGGATAAACGAAAATTGTAAATCGAAGGAAATTTCTCCGATTAAGTATTCGAATGTGAGTTTTTGCACGCGAGTTTAAAAGATCGTTCGGGATCCTCTCGAACTTACGGTGTGGACCAGCGACGCGAATCAAGGGAAACGAACGACGAATAGGAAAACAACGTTCGCGACCGACGTGGCGAGTACGAGGAACCTAGAATTTCGTAAGCCAGCCAGACAGTGTGTGATTAGTAGGGTGAGTAAGCGATACTAATTTCGTCGATCGACCAGACGTCGGACTTCACGGTTCATTCTAATCTTCTACGCAGCCAATTCCATTCGACGGCGAATCTACGCACTTGGCGTTATATCGAGAACGCAACAACTGTCCACAAGCGTATATATACGTAAATACATCCTGTGTATCTTGACGCCCACTTCTCGCTCGAACGAAAAATTCGCCGAGAGGTAAGAAGTTTGTCGGCCAATTTTGTTTTACGCGATTTTTGATTGGGTTGAAAAAAATTGTCGGTCTCGATTGAGGGGAAGGATTTCCCGCGCGATAGAGGGGATGAATTTTCTCTACTCGGACTGGAATTCTTTCAATCTTTCTCGGCGACTGTTGTTGGAAAGAAAGGAATAACGGAGAAATCGAAAGGCGATTTAAATGAAACGCGATAGCGAGCGAAATGAAATGATTCATACCGATTAAAGAGTTTCGCGTTAACGATTGTTCGAACGTTTACCACTTGCTCCTCGCCAAGTGGTTGTTTTACGCGAGCGGGATCTCCGTTTCAGTTTTTATTGCCGTTTGAGGCCGGCTAGTAAGCCAAAACCGTGACTGGAAAATAAAAGGAAGCAAGAAATTTGTTCGTGGCCCATGGCCAATCTCAATTGTAGTCGCGCGCGGAGACTTTTTGCGGGAGCCCTTGATTTACGACGCGGCGTCAAGCCGAAAAGGGCCCCGCGGCCTTATCAATGCTATAATTCAAACATTCTTTCGGTGTCGTAAAAAATAAATTGCACCGATGGTGTGTTATGGTAACTGGATTTGTTTCACGTTCACCGACCCAACCGTTCGTTCAATCACCGTCTCGCGCTTTTAACGGGCGGAGAGAAGGGGCCCCACGGTTATCAATGCAAATCTTTCCATCGTGCAACTTACCCTCCCCCCCCCCCCCCCCTCCTCACGCCGCAATTTGCCACGGGCTGAGAGAAAATAAAAAAAACGAGATATTTTTCTGACCAATTTTAGAACTATTGTTCAAAGCCCGCAAAGTTATTCTCGCGTTCAAAGTGGGGGCTCATTTGTACCGTGCAATCAATTTCTTGTTGGTCTCCCTTCTTGGAAGTCCACGATCGGAGTAAGTCATTTCGCGGCTCGTCTCGCGGAGGCTCTTGGCAGGATTGGTCGCTTGTTCAGGGCTAATTTGTAATTCCGGCGACGTGGTTTTCTTCAAAGAACGGGTCATGAAAGTGGCCGTGCTAGAATTAATGATCTTGTTCGTATCTGTCAGTTGAATTAGTGGAACCGGCTGCGCGTGGAATGACACATGCAACCTCGAGGCCGTAATCGTTCGAAATAGGAATCTGTTCTAGGCGTCGTCGTAGACTGCCTGCCGCCATAGTTGCGGATAGATGGGATCTTTGTGTTATTATCGAGCTCTTCGAACCGGTGGGGTCCGCTCGCCAATTCAATTAAGCTCGATCAAGCTTTACGTTTTTTAATATTTTCGCTTTTCGTCTTTCATCCGTTATTATCCACGTGATGTTAATCTCTTCGCGCGAATTAACGAATTTATTAACCATTTCCCAGCAGCCGCTTTGATCGACTTTACTTTTCACTTCACTATTTCACTTTATTGTCTTCGAAATTCGTTGAAAAATAATCGAACGATGTTTAGAGTTCGAGGCAGAGATTGGAAAGAGTTTGATTTGTTTACGAGAGATGAATGTTGCGTTGATATTGATCACAATTTTTATTACGATCTTTACCGTCATAGGATGGAGTGGTGTTAATGACGCATTGAAATTTGAAAAAAATATAAGCGAATGAGATATGTGACTTCTCGGTCACATGGCTGAGTTAATAGGGAGTTAATATTCTTGAAAGAAGATTTATCTCTTTGCATCGTGTGCACTTCTCGTTTTTCTCCGCTCGGGGAATAGGAATTTCTTATCGTATCATATCAAGAACTCGATTAAAAAGAAAAAAAGAAAAAAAGGAAAAAAAAAAGAAATTAATCATGTTGTTGACGAGCGGTTCGTTAGTAAACAAAATATGAGAGAAATAAGAGAAATGCATGCACGCAGTTGGATCAATGGCGTCAGGAGATTAATCCACGCTTGTACCAATGCGTACGATTGATAGTTTGACAAACAATGCTTTTATCGAGCAACGAGAAGGGTATGCCCGACCAATCGAGCAGCGTTAGTTCTTATCTGTTATCTACTTCGAACCAATCCACGGTTTCCGATCGTCAATGGCAGAGTATTTTCATGTTTTCAAGCCAATGAATAAGCAGAAAATTGTTATGGAACCGCGATGGCAGACCGTGCTTTCCAATTCTAATTTTAAGTAAATTCTCGTATAAATTTGAAATAAATTGAATGGAACACTTTTTAGAAGATGACGATATTTACGATTAATAATTGTGAAAATATTTATTCCTTGTAGTATTCATGCGAAAACCATGGGAAAAAAGTTCTTGATAAGTCCATTTTTGTCGTAATTTTCACGTGATCTGGAAACTAAAAGGGAATGCTTTGATATTTCGAACTTGAAAACTCGATAAATTCGAAGATATAATCAATTTAATCATCAGTTCAAATTTTAAATCTGATGTCTATTATCGCAAAATTAAAAAATTTAACGTAACAAATTTTCATTAATTGATCAGAAATAGAAATTTCTCGAAGAAAGATAAATAAGTATTTTATTTTATTTTATTTTTTTTCATTTTATATTTCGCGTTTCGTTAATTTTATTTTTTTCGTAATGGAAGCTTGTTTTCGACGTCCAGTGTTTATTTTGGTATTTAAAAGAGCCCCTCGCGCGACGCCTTATTTTGTATCTTTTATCTTTAAAGAGCGCGTAAATAAATGCTAGTAACGAAAAGTGGAGCATTCACATGTAAGATAGAAAAATTCTTGATAAATTAGTTTGGACATCCGTGCACGCATCTGTGTGAACTCACACACTGATAATTATAACAGCGATAGGGTATTGACCCGTTTGCTTTAATTTACGCAACTTATAGCGAGAGAGTAACGCATAAATTACACGCGATGCATAAGTGTTTATTTCGATTAGTGGGGAATTTATCAATCCCTACACTTCACGAATTGCGCCGTAATTTCAATCAAATAAGTTCAAATAGCAAAATAATTTGTTGCGTAAATTTCCTCTCGTATGCTCAAACTTCTTCATCCGCATCTTTACGAAAAAGCGGAACGTTTATTAAGATAGATAACAGATTCAAATTGCAACGTTCGTAAAAATATTTTACGTAAAAAAATACGGATTTCTCTCCCCCCTCCCCCCTCCCCTAGTTGTTTCTATCTTTTTCGCTCGAGTTAATATCTATAAAAGTAAAAGGGTAAGAATCATTGAAAGAACACGTACATGTACTTGCATAATCACTGCTTTATGACGTAAAGTTTGTGTACAACATGATACATGAATTAGACTGTTTACAATTTTCTTTTTTTTTTTTCTTTTTTATTGCGATGGCGCGCAACAGAAAAACGATATTATTTGTTCAACTTGTTTATAGACGTACATGGAATATTTTAACAACGTTTCACAATTAGGCAGTAACCGGTGACGATTTCACAGTAACCGATAACGTTACAATATTAAATTATAAATTTAGGATAATATTACAACGGGAATCCTTTAAAGAGAGAATTTTCATCTTTGGAAGACAATTATCGTTAATAAATATAAAAACAATTCCTTTGTGTGTCTTCTATTATTTTTCATTTGACGTTTCTTTTTGTCAATTGTTTTTGTACAAAAAAAAAAAAAAAAAAAAAAAAAAAAAAAAAACTAAGTACATATTAAAAGTACTAGCACAAGATTAATTTCATCGTTGGAATAAAATTTATTTATATAAAAATTCGTATAATAAAATGATTTGTAAAAAAATTTTGTAACAAAATAGAACACACAATAAACAAAAAAGATCTTCATCTTAAAATTACTTTGTCGTAAAAACAGCAAGTAATAAAATACCACTGTGTTGTAGATTAAAAAAATAGATTGGAATTGAGTTTGCTTGTTGCTAATTATTTATACAACAATGAGTATCGTTTTAGTAGAATTATGCTTACGTCACGTTTATAATCACATTGCTTAATTAAACAAGATTCTTATATCAAACATCGAATACCAGATTCGAATGACAAAATATTGACAAATAAAAAAATATATCAAATCTGAAAATCACGTGGAAATAATTTTTTCATACAAATCTCACGGAAAGAAATTTTATACTGATGACTTAATGATCTCGATTTTGTACCATTTAATCGTAACTATCAATAAAGCCTCTCTACGTAAACAATGAAAAATATTTAATAACAATGATTGATATTTTTTTTTTTTTTTTTTTTTCTCTCAAATTCTTATCTAAATTCATTTTTCTATTACGTATAAGTAGACTAAAAATCATGCATTATCCTACAAATTTTTTATAAATACTGTTCAACGTAGTGTTAGTATAATAGTAAAATATACAAAAAAGGAAGTATAACTTATTCGTTGTACAAGTCACGAAAGGAAACTAATTTACGTGTGTTAAATGCATAAAACATAGCAAAAAAGAAAGATTGAATTACAAAAAAAATTGTAAACGTATTTTTATGTATATCTTTTGATCGTTAATTTTAAACAATCTCTTAAATAAAATATTTTTTTTTAAGAATTAACGTCAAATAGTTGTCAGATGTACAAGTTTGTATGTACAAACATTCAATTTTTGGCAACAAATTCGATATAGTATATAATATATGTATATATTGTACGGAACTATATAGAATCATTGTTAGTCTATTTTGGTAATCTAATATAGTATACAGCTATTTATAAATGTAACTATTCTATCAACTATATTGTAATATTCTATGTATCTATGTCACAATTCACTATTTCGATTACTACTTTTAGCTAAAAAAGAGAAAAAAAAAAAAAAAAAAAAAAAAAAAAAAAAAAAAAAAAAAAAAAAAAAAAAAAAAAAAAAAAAAAAGTTTTTCAATACCAATACATAATACTAGTAATATTAAGTATATAAAAACAGATATATCTATGTATAAAATTATTAATCCATAGACATCATGGAATTAGATTATATTATATCGAAAATGTGTCGATTATTAATCAAATTTTCATACTATAGAGTTTATGACTATTTTTTCATATTTTTTCTGGATATCACATAAACGATATACAAATATTTATATAATAATGTATAATAATAACTTATATTTTGTCATAGATATTTGCAAAATTATTTTTCATATTGCATTTATAACTATGTAGTGTCTGTGTGAAGTTCGTTAAATTGTAAGATCATCTTTAAAATATATACGGATCATGCACGACAATTATTACCGTGTCTTTATTTTCTGTAAATTTCAGAGGAAACGAGGAGGAAAAATATACAAAAAGATCGGCATCTTAATATTTTATCATTAGATAGCATAAATTTCGCGTATAAGCAAAATATAATATTTTCTTCTTTCTTCTTTCTATTTCCTTTCGCAAAACATGTGAAAGTTTTTTAGCTTTGTGTGTTATCTTTAATTAGAAATACAAAATGCTAATAAATTTTAATAAATCTTTTTTCGCACAGAGATCAGAAAGTGTAAAAAGTGTACAACTTCCATAATGGTTCTTTGTTTTGTTTCAATTACTATATCGCCAAACTTCGAACTTCATACTTACTTCGTTAATCAATTTTATTACCCTGCAAGGAACTGAAAGACGACATTTTCGATGTACCAGACTGCTTATTCTCTTTACGTTGTAGCATGCTTTTTAGATTTTGCAAATAAACTTTGCACATTCTTAAACCTCATTCAGGCGGTTGTGACGCGTTGTTACTTTCATTTCGCCGTTGCAATCGTTCTGGATGAGAACAAGCTAGCTGGCTAAAATCACGAACGACATCGTTGAAAGTTTCATCACCGCTAATTCCAATCTCAGAATCTTTCATTTCTTCGTTTAAAAGACCAAGTCTTAATCTGAAATATATATCGAAGTGATACGATAAACATCGTTTGTTTAATGAAACAAATCCACTTTATACTTACAATGTAACGATGTCCGCATTGGCTTCTTTTACAGCAATGGATAAAGGTTTTATACCACTTTCATCCTCGATATGCTGATCCGCGCGATGTTTTAGTAGCAAACATACTTGGGCAGTGTGACCTATGTGTATTCCAAATAAATAATTCATTTTATGATAAATTTATTAAAAAATAAAATTTATAAAAAAATGCACACCTAATTCTGTGGCCAAGTATAATGGTGTTTTTCCATCAGCATCTTGGCAATTGATACGAGCTCCATTTAATATTAGATATTCGCAAGACATCACAGAACCCTGTATTTTAAAAAATAAAAATTAATCACCGAAGAATTTAGACAATGATTTTTATACTTACACTTATAATTGCTTGATGCAGAGCATTTCTTCCTCTGTCATTAACATTTGTCCACGATTTATCAGCACCAGCTGCTAAAGCTGCGCACATTACAGGAAGATTATGCGCAGCAGCAGCTTTATAAAGCAACATTTCAGGATGCAAATTTTCTATATCCTCTTCATCTGTGAATTCTTCATCCTCGCCAGCAGTCGAATCTTGATCGGAACTTAACTCTAAGCTATTATCGATCGTTGGCTTTGGTAAATCACATCCGAACATCAATACATCGGATTCTATTTTACATTGCTTTTCCGTTCCTGCATCTTTATTCTCGAACGCATCTTTCACATCAGAAATCTCTGTGTTTAAGGACACTTCATTTTTTATCGATAGATTATTTTCTGAATCATTCATGGCAATTGTATTGTCCTTGATTTCAGGAATTAAAAGTTTATGTTCATTTTCGATGTTAAATTCCATATTATTATCGATAGTCTTAAGATTACTTTCATTTGCGTCGCTACGAGAACGTGCTAAGATTTTCCCGTAAAGTGTAGATTCATTCTTTAAATCCATATTCGTACTATCGTCAGAGCTTAAGGAACTTCTTTCAACTTTCTTCGCTTTATCGACAGAACTTAAACTTTCAATTGACGTATGTTTACTCTCGTCCGAGCTCGTTGAATGATGACCCTCTTTTACAGATGATAGCATCGTTGTTTTGTTACGATTAGTATTATCGATTTTGTCACAACTCCGCGGTCGACGGCGCAATTTACGGACACTCCATTTGCGAAAATGCATCTTATCACGGCTTGCATGCTGTCCGGATGAAATCATATTGCTCAAAGGTTTTACGAATTTGCGTTCTACATATTTTGCTCTTATCCAAGCTTCACGTATATTTCTGTTAATTTAAGAAAAATATTAAATTTATTATTTTTGGGAAGGGAGAATAGTTGTTATCTTCTACATCAATTTTATTTACCCGTTACATTTTGGAGTAGCTCTAATAATATTAGGAGGGATTGGCAAAGCTTCGTAAACATTGTTCACAACAGTGTTTCCAAGCTCTGCCATTACTTTCAGTATTTCAGGTTCCCAGTCATCTAACGTCAATGAACGAACCTTACTGTAATGAACACCTAAACTTCTATGCACCCCAGAGCATTCTAAAAGAAAATAAATTTTTTAAATAGAGCTAGAAAATAATTGAGTTCGTAATAAAAAAATGAATTACCTATGCAGAGTGTAATTCCAAGATTGATACTGGCCCATCTTGGATTAGCACCACCACAATCACAACAAGTATCGTTTCCAGCAATCTTTAAGATTTGTTCCCATACTCTGCAGAATAAAGAGAATTATATATATATTTTTTTTAAAAATCAAGTCTTATCTAAATGCAATTAAACATTCAAGATCATTTTTAATTAATACCTTGACTTAGGTTTTGTTTGCTGCCTGTTTGATCCTCTAACATTTTGTGATTGCGATTCTCGTATATTAATTATAGTACCAGCACCCATTCCTCTTTGAATGGCAGCACCAATTGCTTGTTGCATGGCAGTTACCCATGCTAAATAAGCTTCTTCGCTATCAGCTTGTAATATGTGACTTCTATAAATTGAATAATAATCTATTAAAATATTTATCGTTAGATAAAATTTTTTACTATTATCATTATTGACCGCTCACTTTGTAGGACTTAATACTTCAAAACAATTTCTTCTATCACAGTCAACCACTGGTTTTACAGTGCAAAGACGAAGATCTTCTTCCATAATTGTATAATCATTATCACCAGTTCTTTTTCTATAAACCAATTGATGATCTCTTAGACAAAACCATCTTCTGTTCCATGTTTTAAACGCATTACTAGTACGTTTAAAGAGGTAGCCTTCCATTTTAGGATTACCAGGTGTTGGGGAAGGTATTAAATCTCTATTAGTAACGTAAATATGCCGATTTTCCATTTCTTTTTCGAGTTTCACGGAATCGGCTCTCATTTTAATTAAATTATCCCCGAGTTGTTTTAAAAATGGATCCAAATCTTGCGCTAGATCGCTACCTTGATGGTAATAAGTAATGCACGCATTCATATAATTATGTAAGGTGCCCAATATTTCGTGTCGTTTGCGTGCCTGTATCATTGTTAAAGAATGAATATAATCTAAAGCAGTATGCCGGAAACAGGATCTGGTAGCTGATAAAATGTTCGAAGTTTCTTCATATTCTGCAGGTCTGGACTTTGGAACTTGAGAATTTCTGTTTAAAGCTATATCTAAATCTGCAGAAATTTTTTCGAAATAATGACGAGATTCTTTTACTCTTTTGATATCAC
>NW_006263304.1:369999-377413 GCF_000469605.1 Apis dorsata | reverse complement strand
TAGATCTTACCTTTTAACGAATGAATTAAGATCTTTAATTACAGTTCTAGATGCTTGATCTAATAAAATAGTATGAAACTTGTTCATTTCTTGTAAAGCATGAATAAGTTTGTTCAGTAAGGCCATTATCTCTGAATCATCATTAAAATACAGAGATAATTCCCAAAGACTATTTGCAAATTGGCTATAAAAAAAAAGTTATTTTTTAATAGATAGATAATGTAAAAAAAATACATAAATAATATAAAAAAAATACTTTATAAATTAAATATTACAATTTAAATAATTTATTATCTATATTAAAAATTATATAAAATAATATAAGAATATGTAAAGTTTTTAAAATTATTTTTTATTTGAACATAATATAAAAATATCAAGGAAAGAATAATTCATAGCAACTGTTTTAACTGTATCACTGTCTATATGTGAAACTGAGTACCATATGTATGAGTCATTCTCAACAGAGTTGTAATTCATGTGTTTCCTGACTCCTCTTTATTAGTTGAAGTATTATATCTCCCTCACCCATTTTATTATATTGAACACATTTGATTTAAAATGATTAATAGCATTTCAATCATATATTTTATATGATCAATCAAACATTTATAGTTTTATTATTATTAACTATGATATAATTTCATTCTTTCATAATAGAAATTTTTATTCCTCTATTAATTACATATAAGTTAATATATGTAATAACATACCTCTGATGTCCTACAAAAAGTTTCCCAGTGTCAATCATCTGACTACAATTTTTTAATACCTGCAAAGAATTCTGTTTTAAGTTAATTTAAAAACATTGATGATTATCACAATAATTCTTTTAATGAGATCACTTATGTAACATAGTTTATAATGTAATTGACAATATAGAGAAGTATAAATATTTGACAATTAAAATTCTTGAATTTAAATTTCATCTAGCAATTTTTAACAATAATAATTCATTTTGCATATAATATGAAATAACATAACCCTTTTATATTATTATTTATAACGTGTGTGCAAAAATTTTAATATTTTTTTCGTTATGCTTTCTTCTCTTTTTTGTGAATTGAATAACAATACCTTGTCTAACTTTTGTTCAAGTAAATCAACATTTGCTTCTACTTCTTCGATGCAGGATCTAGAAACATGAAATGAATATTCAAAAAATATTTTCTTTTATTAATATACGTCTTTTCTTAATGTGGTGCATTCGTCAACGTTACTCATAGTGCTCGTGCAACAGAGTGAAATAAAAGAAGCAAACAAAAGTGTGTTAGAAGTTTTTTCAACCGATTCTCACCGAAACTTCGGCGTGTCTCGCAAACATTCTTCGAATTCGATTAAAGGCTTCATTTTGTACTATCCGTTGCCCGGAATTTTCAAGCGCAGTCTCGTCCGACGAACTGCAATCTTGAAATTTTTCCGTTCACTATTTCCCATCAAACGGCACAATCATTTGGAAAGACTATTAACATAAACCGTTCGCATTCGCGAAGAACAACACATTCCCCTCTCTTCTGTCAAACACAGCATACAATACGTTGAAGTTATTCTAGACTCGAGATACTGTTTGCCAGTGTCGACAACATCCACGTGAGTTTAGAATGAAAGAGAACTTCACAAAGAACGTATCGATTCATGCGAAATATATTTTTCGAAGCGTTTTCTTTTAACAGTCCTTTCGTATGATATTTTATTACTGTCCTCTATACCATTCTCCTTTTTTGTAAGACAATTATATCGTCATCTGGTGAAAGTTCCGTTTCCTTTCCCGTGGTACGACTTGCACATTTATATTTGCATACTTGCTTACATTCGAAGGCATATTCAGTAAGAAAAAGGCATTTGGTATTTGTAAACATCGGATAAAGTAAGTTCATCTTACGTAATATGCAACAAATATGTTATTTGTTAATTTTCTTACTTAATTCAATCAGCTTTTTATTTTCTTATATTAAAATTTTGAGAAAGAAATAATCCTAACCTATAAAATATACTAACTTTTATCTGAATAAATTAAGATTTTATGTAGTATGATTTTATAAATAAGATTTCATAAAGAATATTACTATAATGGATTTTCTAATAGATTTTTCTAAATACATAAAAACTTGAAGAATTTGTTATTCAATAACATGTTTGTTCATTGCATCGAATAATATTTATTCAACAGGTTCAATATGACTGGTACAACTACCACAGAAAAGTCGGCTAATAATCCTTTGGAACAGTTTGTGCTACTTGCAAAAACTGCCAAAGGAGCAGCTGCTATAGAACTTATTAAACAAGCGGTAGAGACACCAGGTGTCCATGTATTCGGAGAATTATTAGATATGCCTAATATCAAAGAACTTGAAAATGGTCCTTACGTTCAATATTGGAATACTCTGAATTTATTCGCATATGGCACATACAAAGAATATTTAGAGAACAAAGACAAAGTTCTAGAATTGACTCCTACTCAAAAGAAAAAACTTCAGCATCTAACAATTGTAACATTAGCTACAAAATCTAGATGCATACCGTATTCTGTATTGTTGGAGGAATTAGATATAAAAAATGTTAGAGATTTAGAGGATTTAATAATAGAAGCAATTTATGCAGATATAATACATGGCAAATTGGATCAAAAAAATTCACAATTAGAAGTAGATTATGCTGGTTTAGGACGTGATGTTAGACCTGCTGATACAGGTGTAGTGGCTGAAACATTAGCCGCTTGGGGTCAAGCTTGTGACACCGTATTAGCATGTATCGAAGAACAAGTTACAAGAGCAAATGTAGAAAAACAAAAGGCCACATATCACAAAGAAAGAATACAAAGAGATGTGAGTAATATTTCCTCCAGAGAAAGTGATAAAATATGGCAAGGCTTCCAAATTTGTAATATCTTTGTTGGTAGATTGCTAACATAAAAAAATCACTTGCTGCACAAGCCGGAGGTGGTGGTGTGCAGGAAGCTGATATGGCAGGAGGTAGTTCAGGATCGGGAGGAAGTGAATCAAGTAGGGAAGCATTATCAGCTCCACCTGATGCAAAGAAAAAGCAACAGAAGGTCAAAGGTATTAAAGGAAGTGGTAAGTTCTGGAAGACAATTCAGTAATTTTTTATCACATGAAATGTATCTCATCGATGACAGGATTCTAGTATATTATATGTAATTTATATTGAAATCCTTGCAATCCTATGTAAACAGCGATAGTCGATGC
Source organism: Apis dorsata (assembly GCF_000469605.1). NCBI lineage: Eukaryota > Metazoa > Arthropoda > Insecta > Hymenoptera > Apidae > Apis > Apis dorsata. The sequence goes on along the minus strand of NW_006263304.1, from coordinate 374,207 downwards.
CAATTTCAATTAAGAAGCACCATTGCGAACGGAGAAAACGTTCATTGCCATATCTTGGCATATCATACAGATACCAGAGGAATTGAGTTTTCATTAATTTCAAACGAAAATCTTGTGAATACAAGTAATGAAAAATAGCATTATAAATCACTGTTATGTTTGTTTTATGATAGTATTTGTTTATATGAAACGTTTTGTTACATTAAAGTTGCAAATTTTTTTCTAAATTGTCGTTTCTGTTATATTATATGTTGGAGTAAAAACAATAATATATTGATATAAGATGGGAAAAGGGATAATATAAAAACGAATTTATATTCACTTTATTTAAGATTGTAATTCAAGTTAACAATGCATGGGGATATTAAGGTAGTTTAGATATCTTAAACGGAAGAAAGGAAATCAATAAATGCATTTACACGTAATATTTGAGCTTAGATTTTGAGTTGGTATAATTATTAAATTTCATATTTTATCATTAACATTTTCTACTATATAGATTAAATTTTTATTTAGAGTTTTCTTTACATTAGAAAAATTAGCCGATTATTATTATTAAACGATGTAAAAATTCCCTGATCATAAAATTCGTAGATTCCTTATTTCACTGCACATTAGATTAGTATAAGAAAAGAGAGAGAGAGAGAGAGAGAGAGAGAGAGAGAGAGAGAGAGAGAGAGAGAGAGGGAGAGAGAGAAAGAGAGAGAGAAAGAGAGAGAGAGAAAATTAACAAATAATAACAAAGAGAATTTAATCGATTAAATCGTTGTAAACACATGCAGGCATTAAACTTAATATCGAATTAATATTTGTTGTCAGCGATTCGAAGCAGACAAATGTAAATCGTGCACAATACCGTGTCACGAGCATGGCAAACACATTGTGATCGTCCTCACATCGAGACCTTACAATAATAAATGAGAAAACGACGAACGATTTTCTTACAAGAAAGAAGAATAAGTACTTTTATAACGAATAAGCTTCCGAATTTTGTAAAAACGTCTAGTATGTATTAAGAGTTTTTAGTCCAGACCAAAGATTTTATACTTTGCGTTATAAGGTGTGAATGAATAACGAAGCAGGGTTCGACAAGTTTTATAGGCAAGTCTATTCATAGTTGTTGCAATAAATTGCATACATATTTATTATTGTATCTGTGCCTATACACAAAAATACTGTCATTACTGTATGACAGTAGAATACAGCGTGATAAGTTGCTTAAATGTGTCTCGTACAATATTTATAGTTTTTTTTTTTCCATCGTTTGTGTTATCTTGTTATCTTTTTATTTTCACCCTATAAAAACGATGAAATAACATAGATACGAGAGAGAGAGAACAAAATATAATAACTGAAGTGATAAAGTGTAACTAGTCGGATCGACCGTTGTTATTAAAGAAAGAAAAAAAGAAAAGAGAAAAGGAAAAGTTGTGTGTTTAGGAGGATGTAAACGGTATACGAACGATACGTTGCTTAGTGAACAAGAAATGTCAGTTGAATTACAAAGCGTTGTAATTGCTAATGGAATAAAAAGATAATTTATTTTAGCGAGGCTTTTCTATTTCTCTGCACCCCCTTAATGCCTCTCCTTTACGTCTGTATGTATACGAATGATTGTAAGATTTAGAATAAATTAGGCTTATAGTTATATTTTCTCTTTATAGATATATTGATTAGCGCATAGGATAAATAGGAATTGTAACTATCAATTTCCCAACTCGATTCATTGAAATTTTCTTTTCTGTACTTTTGGTTATTCGTAGGCAAGCTTTCGCGAAAGGCTGCACCCAGCTTTCAGGAATAGGTGGTACCGGAAGTCGCGTAAACTTCTCCAACCCTGTCCAATCGGAGCGTGCGTCTCTTTTAAAACAGTAGAAAGTCTTAAATCTATCGTGTTTTTTTTTTTTTTTCTCACAATTTAACCATCATGTGTATAGTAGGTACAAGTCACAAATGATACGCCTAATCGGGATTTTCAGGATCTACTAATCCGGTAAGGCACCATGAACTGAACGATGAGCCAAATTGAGAAGTTCAGCTTTAGGTGAAACCTTGTGGCATATCACCAACTCGATTGGATTGTGTCTGTCTATCTGTCTGTCTGTGTCCACGTCGTTGTAAGAACAGCGCATCGTTTCCTGTGTAATCTTTTTGTACTTTTTGAGAAATAAAACTGATCCTAAAAAGTAACACGTGATTATTGTAAGATGCACCTGGTGCGCATGGATGTGAAAAATTTAATCAAATTTATGCCTAGCCAAGGTATCGTGGTGTTGTTGTGGGAAAAGGGGATAGATAATTGCGTAAAAGGAGAAAGATAATTTTTCACGATTCATTTTATTTCGATAATTTTTCTTTTTCGATATTTTTCGATCGTTTTCCAACGAATACATCCAGTGTAACATCATGTAAATTTGTGTCTTTCTACTGCAGTGTTCGTACGTATTTAAAATATCCTTAGATCGTAATAGTTCGCGCGAACTAGCTTAGAGTTTTCTCTCTTTCTCACGACAATTATCAATTATCGCGTTACGGAATTATCATCTTGTTATTATTTTTTTTAATCTCATATTCGTAGTCTCTTAAACTCTTATAGAATTTAATTATGGCTAAATTGGTTCCGTATACTAATATTTTCGTTTCATGCTTTAATACTTAATGTACATTATCGTATATTGTATGTACAATTATATATTTACATACTCTCGAATGGAATATGATCGTTGGTAAAATATATATTTACATTCTCACAATTCTTTCATATATGTTTATGTTGAATTTTACGAGTGAAAATTTTAATTGTTAATCGAATTCACAAGTTTCAATGTAACAATGTATCGTTGTTCATGTTTTAAAGGAAAATAGAATCGTGCCAAACAATGGATACCGGGCTCATTTGTATCCAAGGTTTGACAGTGGATGTTCCTTTCGGTTTTATAAAAATTCAAAACTTTTTTTAGAAATCTTTTATACATTTACGCACGAACAAATTCACTTATATATAAAATCATTCGGAACGAATTGTTTTTTTTTTTTTCAAGCGATCGACAATTTTACTCATTCTTGCGCAACTATCGCTAGCGAAAAAACAACTACGGGTTAGATCGGATATGTTTATCGCACGATTGCGACTCTACGAAAATGAATTTACAATTTTTCTTCAACATCACGTATTTACATCTACGAAAACGGAATGTTATTCGTCGTTTGTTATTTTCATTTTTTAATCGCAAATACAAAGATCAAGCGCGGATTAACGTTAGATTATTAAAATTAGAGCGACTAGATCGTAAAGCGTTTCGTATTTTCGATCGAAACGCGATTGTTGCGTTTTTTCTTTTTTATCATTTAAATCTACGTGTAGCAATTCCTATAGTCTGCAGAGGAGATATCGAAAAGAAGGAGAAAAGATTATCTAAAAAAGTCTATTAGTTCGTATAGTCATATTTGGAAATTTGTTTTATGCTTTGAACTTATTCACTTATTCGTCTGTTATTTCGTGTGATATTTACAGGAAGAAAATTTATATACAGAAAGATCGACAAATGTGATTTTCTCGATGTATCGAACAACCGTTGTTTCCTTTTTTTCTTTTTTCTTTTTTTTTTTTTGTTACAAAAATTATTAATAGAAGATCTCGTCGTATAGACGTAATCCTATTTTCGTATTTGGCAACGATTTTGGATAATAATTCCCATTTTTTTTTTTTTTTTTACATAACTAATTCGACTAAATATTTACAATATTTCAATTAATTCTATTAGTCGATGAATTATGATTAATGTGCAAACGTTATGAAATGATAGTGTATATACAAAATAGGTTTATGCAATCTCACGTGATTATTACGTGCATTACGCTATGATCACAGAAGAAATCAGAGCAGTTTTTAAAACGCCACTTAATAGTTAATTAAGATCGATTATTCGTCTTTTATGATGCAATTTCGTGTACCTAGCGTCCTCATAATGTCGTATATTTATGCTAACCGACAAAATCAATTCTTCAAAATTTTTACATATTTTTTTAAATCTCTCTTAATCACCCATTCACATTCTTCAAAAATCAATTTTATTTTATATATATATATATATTTTCATTATCGTTTGTAATTCACTTAACAACATATTTCATCTTCATTCAGTCTAAACATCGTCCAAAGCTTTAAAGAGAATTAATATTAATTTTTTAATATCTCGAACTTAATA
>NW_006263304.1:365654-369816 GCF_000469605.1 Apis dorsata | reverse complement strand
TTTTTTTTTTTTTTTTTTTTTTTTTTGCGTCCTTTCAAACTATCACCGGATTTTTCGAAATTGGTTTCAAAGTCGCGGGCAAAATGGCCGATTCTATGGAAGTTTGCTGCTATAATGGAACATCACTCTGATTTATAGGTCCGTTTCCTATTCTCGCTTTATTGTTCAATTGCTTCGTTGTCGTGGTATTATCCTTCGTCTCTTTGCTCTGCGTTACCACAGCATTAGCGTCTTTGTCGTTGTTGGCAGAGGTTTGGGTCGATCGAGAAACGACCGAGGGTGGTTTCCCATTTTTCTGATCTTTTACCTCTAGCTCGTAGTCTGCAAGAGAAAACATTTGTTAATTAAATTTCGTTAATTACGATTGGCAGGCTGAAAGGAGATTAAGATTTAATTTAGAGAATATACAAATCGGTCAGATGTTTACCAAAAAATTTTGAGAGACTTGAAAGGATTTTTATAGTGAATTATTTTGTCAGAAAATTGTTCCACGTAGACATTTGCCTGAGATGTTTGAAGATCGAGAATGCAAAAATTGTCAGTCGAAAATGTTTAATTAATTAAAAAAGTCTTGATCGATAATTAGATAATTCCTTTGAAAAATACGGTGGTTAAAATCTTTTAAAGGAAATTAAGATGCACTTTCTTAGAAAGTATTAAATATGGAGAAAAGTTATAGTTAATTATTTCGTAAGTAATTAGAACGATTATTCTTATAATATATTATAAAACTAGATATTCTATCAATTTTTAATTACGAGTCACTTATCGATAATTCATACAGATAACTAAAAAAAAAATAAACTATTTTTCTTTAATATTTTATATCTCGTATTCATAAAATAAATGTGGAATTTAACGTGGAATATCGAACATTAAATATTTAGTTTATTGAACGAAAAATGTAAAAGAGACCCGGTTATAATGCCATTAAATATATCGTGAACTATATACTTACGACGTTAATCTTTTGAATATATTACGAATATATTAAGATCGAGAAATAATTTATTTTTTTTTCTTTTCCATCATAATTAGGTTTTTTTTCTTTTCAATCTTAATATTTGACAAGTGATGGATACTCACATTCGCTTTGAGTGGAGCAATCAATGGTAGTGGTGATGTGTTTTTTAACAGCCTTATTCTGATCACACGTAGCCGCAGTCAGCGCAACCGGTGCTATCATGCTAGAAGCATTGGTAGCCGTGACTGCTGAACTTTTCGTGGTGCTATATCTAGTTGGCATCATGCTTTGACGTACGTTTCTTTCTGGCCGTATTAAAATGATGTATAACTGTTGACGGGGGGGAGAGAACGAAAAGGTTAAAAGTTGGCCACTCTATTCATCTGAAATTCTGTCGCAATGAATTACCTTCGGGCTGAACAGACAGGCTATAGTTACGGACGCGGATAGACTTATAGTAACTGACATCGAGGTGATTCTCAATGCAACGTTGTTCCCAGTACCGAAGTACAGGGGCACAAAAGCCAGCCATATCACGCACGTGGTGTACATCGTGAAACCTGTACAGTAGAAATACGATTATTGCGAATTTAATAATCCTTTTGGAACAGAATTTATTATCCTCAAATATATATTCTTTAATTAACGAAGTAGAAACGTATTTTCTTCTTCTTTTTTTTTCTTTTTCACTTTTTACGAGAAACGAACCACTAACGTTTAATCTTTAATCTCACAGATATCTATGAGTTAAGAGGATTTTTGTTTTTCATAATAATCATACAACGCGTGTACACATTTTCGAACAAAGAGAATTTCGAAATGAAGGATATCCGACACCTCCCTATTATTATTTTGTTCTCCTGCCTCGCGCAGATCCGACTGAATTACACCCATTAATGTTTCACGATTCTAACTTCTAACTCAAGAACGGCTTACAAAGAGATGGTGAAGTTTACGACTTAACGAAACTTAACAGAACTTCATCTTCGGTTTAGGAATTATCGTTAGAATCGGTGCTTGATTTATATTCAAACTTAGCAGCGTTTAAACCTTTCCACGTAAACTTCGTCTAAAGTGTACGGAGCATCCGTTGTTGTTCCGTTAATAAAATTCTGCGCCAAGGAAATATTGTGCGCCCATCCTCGACGTGTTCCACCAAAGGAAAATGGAGAACAGCAGAAATCCCCCATCGGGATACAAAAGACATTGGAAGTCTCTATGAAAATACGGTACAAGTTGGAAAAAGGAACAACGAACAAGCTCGAAAATTGGAAGATGGTGGACGTGTCGATACGATACGCGCACACGTGTGCACACACTCACCGATGTGTTTGCTCTCGTTGAAAGCTTCCGGGATCTTTCTTGTGAGGACGGCGTACACGGTGCAAACGACGATCAACATGATGGGATAAGCGAAAGCGATCATGTAACTGGCGTCTATGTAACTGTTGCAAACGAGCAAATTGTCCTCCCTGGTCGGATAATGATGCATCGCCTTGGCTGGATCGATTATCATCCAAACTCCGTTGATCAGAATTTGCACGAACACCAAACCGGAACATATGATCAGCTGTGACCGCGGAGATATGAAGGATGGCCTCTTGGCGCTGTGTTTGCTCGCGTTGAAGATCCTCGATATTCGATTTGTCTTTGTTAAAAGGGCCGCGTAGACCACGGTGAAACAGAAACCCGCGGCGAATCTGTCGAACAATTTTCTTTTTCTCAAATTTTAAAAAGTTTCGTTATTTATATACAACGATAATAATATAGTTTTGTACTAGCGTATCGAATAGTTTCTATTTTTTTCATTGGTTGGACGAAACTTTATCATTTTTTTGGATATGAGAATTTTTATTTTTTTTTTTTTGAGTGATCTTGAATTTTTTTTTTCTTTAGATAGAACTATATGAATATTTTTGTAAAGTATATTTTTAAAGTATATTTTATATACAGATTCCTCGCTATTTTTTTTTTTTAGAAATTATTTTCGTTGAGAATTTTTATCATTTATTTAATATTTTCGGATTTATGGATTATTCGATTTAGAGAATATTCCTTTTATCGAGATATCATATTTTCGAGAAATTAATTTTTCATTTTATCGATGCATCGATACGAAAATGATGGTAAAATGCGACGTTTAAGAAATAACTTTCACTTTTAAATAGATTCACCGATCTGTTTTATATTCTTCTTTCGACTTCCCTTAATTGAATCGCGTGCAATTCACGTCCCTGAAATTTTATCAATTTTTCACCGATCGATGCACTCGCGTTCACTTGATTAATGTCAATTTACCGTCGCCGACTCGTTTCTGCCGTAAGAATTTAATTTATTTTTCAATGGCCACGTCGAGTTTTTACACGCCACAGGAAAATGGGATGAGCATTGATCCTTTACCTTTGAATCCCGCAAACGATGTCCGTCGGTCTGAGAACGAGGGCGAAAGTAACGAGGTAACAGAGCAGGATCCCGGAGAGAAGAACGTACGACAGTTCACGGCCAGATGCACGTACCACCGGTGTGTCGTTGTGCTTCAGAAACACCCCACAGACGAATAGAGTTATCTGTTGATTGCGAAATATTTTCTCAAATTCGTATTCCTTCGAATCGAAACTCAAGTTTCGTTGGAATCGTTGGATTATGTGTTCGAATCATAAGTTAATATGCGAATATTTCGAGTTATATTTTAAAAGTTCGAAAGAGTGAAATTCTTACGTTTGATGCATGAATTATAAATTAATTCAAGTTTTAGTGAAATTAAATTGACACGAGAAAATTTCATTGTATTTTTAACTGTTAGCCTTAAAAATAATAATAATATTAATAATAATAATTTCAAATCTATCTTACAAATATATTTCAACGACTTTGGAAAAAAAAACGCATCATCTCAACTATTTGCCAAAGTACGACTTCGTGCTGATATTTTGATATTTACGAGTCGTTCGAGCAGTTTGGATCAATAATGCAGCTAGTTTTTTTTACCAGCACTCGTGCAAGAGACTCTCGGCCGATTTAATGCATTGTAGTCGGAATTGGTCGACTCGCGATTATTTCATACCGTAAATCGCACTATATGCAATTAGAGCAATTGACCTTTATCTTCGCAATCTTTTCTTCCTTATAATCCCACGATTAAAACGCAACAGTGAATTCGAAATGTAAAGAAACTTTTCTTCCTTTGTTCTCATTATT
>NW_006263304.1:364017-365388 GCF_000469605.1 Apis dorsata | reverse complement strand
AAAAAAAAAAAAAAAAAGAAAAAAAAGAAACGATTCAACGCACCGTGAAAAATTTTTCTTTCGCTTTCATCGCCCTATTCTCTTCTAAAACGCAAAATTCAAAAAGGCAACAATTTTTTTTTTCCTCTCACTTTTACACAATATTCGCAATTTTGTTCTTTTTTTCGTCTGTAATTACGTTGGCCTCTAACGAGAATTACTTACCAGAATCCCTGTAGCGGAGAAAGACATTGCCCCTATTGCCCATCCGCTTTCTGGCCGCAAGAATTCCTCGGGGATATCACGGCAAGCGGAGTGCGTTTCGTCCGGCACCGTACCTTGACGACAAGAAATACATTGGGTCACGTCCTTGTGATCTCGTATCTGTTTAACAAACGTAGAAAAATTTAAAAATGAAAAATCCGTCCAAGGTAATCCGCTCCGCGCTATATTTATTTCAGTTGCTCCCCTGAAAGCGGAGTAACGCTTTTTAAAGGGAAGCTTCCGTTTCCGTGAATTTAAAAAGCGATCTTCCATGACGCGTTAAATATCTGTCAGCGAACAGGCATTTCTCGAATCAACTCGAAAATGAAAAATAAATACGCAAATTGCGTTCGATCGCGAGGAAGTATTTCTTCAAAAGAATTACACGAGATTTATCATAGAGAATGGAAAATAATATCTCTAAAGGAATTTTTTTTATTAAATATCTATAGAAAGAAATCAATCGTGTCGCGTGTGATGTCGCATCTATGAAACTGTAATAATATCGAATTTTCCGATTTTTCCTCGCGAGAAAGAAAAAAATCTTTCTTCTTATGTCGATCGTTCGAACATTTAAATGTTGGGTCATCATGGTTGAAATTGAAGGAAACATGATAACAAACCTGATATTGAGTGCAATTGAAGCAATGCCAGCAGCATTGCTCGCCCGCCACGTATTTCTTTGCCTGGCCGACCTCGCAGGGCAGAGAGCACACGCTTTCGGGTGGCTCGGGATGTCCAAGTTTAAATTGGATTGCTGCAAGGAATATGCGAGTAGGTAGCGAGAGAGAGGGGAGGCGCCGTTCAATTTCGCGAGAAAAAGGTAGCAAAAGGAGGGAAATCGCGAAACGACCAATCTGTGGCTTACCAGACATATTCAACCGTAATTCACCCGAGAGATATTTGCCAACCCGGACCCACTCGTATTTGCCCGGCTCGATTTGTTTGAAGTGTATGATGTTGTATCGGGCCGGCCCGTCACCGTTCTTGTCGAATTTGAATTTGTCGCCGCTCAGACCTTCAATCATATTTCCATTCGATGAACTCGAAATTTTTGCGAATTCAATTTTCATATTCTAATTTCTTTTTTTCTTAGCTTTATTTTACAAGATTGGCTCGACTCGTGAA
>NW_006263304.1:346960-363805 GCF_000469605.1 Apis dorsata | reverse complement strand
AATTACATATACATATATATATATATATATATATATATACGAGAAAACTAGCGTGCAACTATTGGAAGTTTTCTTTTCGAAATATAAATTTGATATTTGGAAATATTTATATTTCGTATTTTAAAAAACGACGAATGGATCGTCTCGAAAGGAACTAATAAGTGGAACGTTTCATCAGTGAGTAATTGTTCTTACCTTCAAAATCCACTTTTCGAAGATATTTCAAAAGTTCGGTACCCTTGGTAGGTTTCATCGCGTCGCACAGTCCAGGTTTCCCATCGCAGAGCTCTTTGTGCATATCTCTGAACGGGGAATATTTATAGCACGCTTGTCACGGGGGAATATCATGCGAAATTTGTTTGATAATAAATTCGTGAAAATTGAATTACCGAAATGCATAGGCGAACGCCATCACCGCGTCGGACACGAATTGGAGTTGATTCTCGAACGCTGTGTTCTGTTTCGTCAAACGCTTTTCCGTAGTGCAGAATTTCGTGTAATTTTTGTTGTACGGAGTTATGGATGCGTTCGGGTATTTACACTGAAAGTGGTGTTCCCAGAATTCTAAAACGATTTACCACATATTGCATTACAATACATTACACCTTTCGTTTAAATATTATTGTAAATTGTAACAAATTTTATTTATATTTTCTCTCTCTCACCGTGAATTATCTTTTCAAAATATCAAATAATCCGTAAAATTGTATCCGAAACATATGGAAAAGAAATATCTTCTTCATCTCGCTCTTCTCACTCGGTTCAAATAGTTTAACTTGGGTGTTAGATAATAAATACGACATGGATAGAATATTGGAAAGTTGTAGTCCGCGAAAGTTAGAATTAGCGAAGTTTAACGAGGCTCGCGTGTCATTCATCTCGTTCATCTCGTTCGTCTCACTCGGCTCAAATAGTTTCGTTTAAATCTTACTTAGGTGTTAGATAATAAATACGATATGGATAGAATCGATATTGGAAAGTTGTAGTCCGCGAAAGTTAGAATTAACGAAGTTTAACGAGGCTCGCGTGTTTCGCTCGTTAGCTTACCAACGAACCACGGATTCCTCCGGTTGTTCTCGACCGTCAAATTGAGGAAATATTCTTCGAAACCCTTGACAGGATTTGCTTGAGGTTGAACCGATAGAGTGCCCTCCACTTCCGCCTCGTTACCATCGCTAACCAACCCCCTGGCGCTCCATCCGTCGCTGCCAATCCACGAAAACGCACCGGTCGCATTGCAACGTTTAACCGCCCTCATAACTCCGGCAACTTCTTGATCCGAGCCGAATATGATGCAACCTGATCAGACAGACGATGAAACGATCGATTAACTCTCAACTAACAATTTCTCAAAATATTTTTTGCAAAATATTTTTCCAGAAATTTATAAATTATATTTAATTATTTTTAGAAATTTATAAATATATTTATAAATTTATAAATTCCATCTCTGTTTAATTAATCATCCTGTTTTCAAAGATTATCTCGAACTGAATTTCGAATTAATGGCGAAGAATATTTATAAAAGGCATAGGAATCAGATCGAGATCGATATAAGATAAGAGAATTCTTATTTACGATTTTATATAATTTTAAATATTAAATATTAAAGAGATTTTTCAGACTAGCTAGCTTTTATAAATATCAAGAATTTATTCTGCAAAATTTTATATTGGCAGTGGGAAGATATTTTTTTATCGTTTGCAATGAAAAGAAATGCAAGAAGAGAGAGGTATTTTGAGGTTTTCCAGAGTTTAATTTAATTCGATCTCTTTTTCCTTCCTTCGTTCAGGTGATTTTCTGATTCTCAGGTGACGTAATTAATTTCTCCGCGAAAACGAAACTCATCGAAACACGGCAATCTGATAGCTGGTATATAATTCTACTACGCGTTATATTTCTAGAAATTTCACGCTCCACCCTGCCGCTTCTATTCCATTTTTCTATCCCTCGCTCCTTTCTTACTCTTTCAATATATATTACTGTTGACTCGAGAGAAGCAAACTCATCGTCCCAGTCTTTGCTTTAAAGAAGCACAATCGTTCAATTTTCGCTTCCAAACTTTACCTCGTGTTTTACTTTTTTAATCCAAACTCGGTTCGAGATCGTTCGCCGGGATTCATTTTTGTTCGATAAACTGAAACGCAGAAGGTGTATCTTTATTTTATGCAAATTACGATCCTCGAAAGAAACGTCCTTCTAATTCTCTCTTTTTTTTTATCCTTTTCTTTTTCACGCCACACTGCTTCTCATCTTCTAATCTAAATTCCCATAAGAATCCTTGCATCGTGTAATCACCTGTTTTACATCTTTACATCCGTTTCTTTTTTTCTTTTTTTCTTTTTCGACGCCGAGCTCGAAAGCTTAAGTAAAGACCTTAATCTTCGAGAACGGGATGGATCTAAAGATGGATCAGAAAAATTGCTGCTCGATCAGTTTTTTATAGGGACGATATTTTTTGCAAGGTTAAGACGTGGCATATTTCACAGAACGAATTTCAAATTCTTCAGTTTGGAGAGTAATTTTCGACTCTAGCCGATCGTTAGTATCGATAAAAGGGCAGACGAGGGTTAACGAGGGCCGGAGTTTCAACAGAGAGAAACTTTAGGCCGCGAGTACCATTTAAACGGTAGTAAATTTACTCCCTCTATTTTGCAGTACAACTGTGTAATTGCGATCCGTTGAATGAGAATGAAACAATCGCACAATGGCAGAGGCATTGATGAAAGATGTGGATTAGAGCTAAAGTTTTTTTTTGAAAAACAAAAGAAATTCTTGGTTAAAAAAGGATTTCTCATATAACGAACTCGATCGATTCTCGTGGATTTTTATAATAATTAATAGCGTAAAATTATATATTCTATGGATGTGTGTCTATGTTTGTACAAAACTTTATCAAAACTTCCTTTTTAATACTTTTGTATCCTTTTTTGATACGAATGTCGTTAAGTTTTCTTGTTTTTTTTTCTTTTTTCGCGAACACCAGGTGGCTAGTCTCGTATAATCGTGCGAAAGTTTGTGTTTCCTTGACATATTTCGAATATGATGAATTTTCACGTGACATAAAGTATTATTTAATATCTCTCTACGGAAAGAAAATTTAAAATACTAAAAATAAGTGTAAAATATAAAAACAACGATTTTGGATAGATATAATAGAATTTCGTATATTTGAACATATAGGATAGGATGTAATTCTTTATTTTATTTTTTTTTTATTTCAAATTTAAATATTTTCAAAGTATGATACTTATAAAGAAATATAGTATACATATATAATTGAATAGTTATAAAGAAAATTCGTAATTTGTATGATAATCCAAGGTATAATGAACAAGGTATATGTTCATTTTTGGCCGAGAATTTAATAAATCTAAAAAATTATAAACCATAAAAATTAAATTATCCGATTATTTTTAACCGTTTTGAATAATAACACACTTTCACCTTTATACTCTCATTTTTCCCTCTTAAAATAAATTAACCGTGTTGTGATTTGGTATCTCCAGAACTTTTAATAAAATTCCTGAACTTGGTATTATATTTTTAATTATTTTTTTCTTAAAAAAATGTTCAAAAAGCGAATTCTCACGTATTTAATTTTTACACGAAATTAGGCAAATTAAAGAGAAATGGTAGTTAGTTTTTCGGGCGATTTCCTAGAATTTCTAAAAGCATATGGAAATCGTAATTGTAGTTGAGAGAGCAGTTTAAAATAAATGGGCAGAAAGTTTATTAATGGGGTCGAAGATTTGTATGGTCAAACTTTAATGAAAAATTCGGTAATCTCTATTATCCCTTAGCGAGCATTATACGTACGAGCGTGGCTTACACATAGCTTAATTTTAATCGGTGTAATTCTAACTTTGTATGTATGGACATTAAAAACTTTATAGATTTTTCGATACATCGAACTTCTCTCTCCAGGGGTTGCGATGCGCATGAAAATGCCCTGCAACGCGCCATTAACTTTAAGAGTAAATACAAAAGTTATATCGCGTGTAATGGCTCTGCTTTTACGAAAGATTTGTTTTTTAATTAATTACGTTCTGCAATATACTCGAAAGCGTTCTATTTTTTTTTTAAATACAATATTAAATTATTATTAAATATATGAATGATAATTATTTTATCATTGCCTACTTTTAATCATTTGACATTTACTACTCATTAATTATTTAAAATAACTCATGAAGGATATAAATATATATTAAATTATTATGAACACGAGAACAATTAATTTATTAGTATCTGCTTTTCAAGCATTTAAACTCTATTGATTATTTAGCTCGTGCACTGTCCTTGAGTCCATTCGAGTATATATGAAATTTCATTGCAATTCAATTGTTATTTGTGAAATTAGTTAAAAAATATATCGTACATTATATTAGGAATGAATAAATTTTAATTTTTTTCAAAATTTGTATTCCATTCATTGACAAAATTTAATTCCTTTCTCATTCAAATATTCAATTATATACCATAATATCTTGATAACATTTTTATTAGAATAGAAAGAAAATTGAAAATTTTTAATTGTCCTAACTCGACAATTAAAAACTACGCAAAAAGTTAATAGCATTAATTTGCATAACAAAATTTTCACGAACAGTATCGATTTTACTTTCTCGTGTCTGATTAAAAACGTTCATTTCCACTTTGAAAAAGGAACCGGTTCTCTGAAAATAAAAAGAGAGAGAGAGAAAGAAAGAGAGTCAGCTGGTTCTCCACGTTCTATTTCGAAAGAGAAGTTAAATTTCAGGAATTCAAGTTTTATCTGGATTAGTATCGTCTTCTAGTTTCCATTTTGATAATGAAATAGAAAATTGCAAATTAAAGATAAAAATTTCTATCATTCAAAATCTTTCCTCCTTTCCTTTCTTGTCCTATTCCTCTAGAGATATCTTTGTTTCGTATTTCTTCGTTTCAATTCCACATCGATGGATCTTCCTCTGTTTTGTTTCGATTGATCCTGTCCCTTTGATACATTATACTTTATCGCGCCATTATACTTTGATAACTGGAATGAAGCTCTCGTGATTTCGTGGAATTCACGTGTACGTTTGACGATTCGAGAATCTCTCTTCCCTCTGTGAAACGTTGATTACAAGAAAGAACCGTGTTGTTGAGAATATTTTGAATGATTTTGTATCGAAGATTTTGCAATAGACGGTCCAAATATTTGTCTAAAAAATGCTTCTAGACTTTTTAGATATTGTTAGAAATTTTTCATCTTGTAGCGTAGCAAATACATCATAGACACGCGATTGGAGAAAATATTTTGAATTAAAATTTTAAAAGATACTTATGTCTTTAAATTTTCTTGAGTATAGTTAAACAATTTTGTAAAAAATTATGAAAAATATGGCTTACCTCGTGCTCTCGGTTTGGTCAACAATTTCAAAACGATATTGTCGTAAGCCGCATCTTTCGCAACCCCAGAATCTTTCACCAATTTTTCCTTGATAGCTATGCATATGTTCCTTTTACCTAGCAATTCTTCCAGCTCTTCGAACGCCTGTAATCAAACGAACAACATTCCCACAATCAGCTCGAATTTTTATTTTTTCATAATTATGTTTACGATCAAATGAATCTTAAATTGTGAAACGAGAATGTGTAAAAGAGGAATGTGAACTCGTGTTCAGATAATAGTTATCAGATTTCGATGCCAGCATTCTTTTCTACCATTCTTTGCTCAATTTAGAATCCTTTTAAAAAACTTTTAAAAAACTCAATATCATCCAAAATTCCAGATGAAAATTTTAAATTCCATTCTCTCAAGATAAACAATAATCGTTTACAAATATTTTATCATAAATCGGCGTAAAATTACGCACGTTTATCTCTCATTTAATTACACGAAGACAGTCAAATGATCGATTCGAACAAGGTTTTCACTGATTCCTATCTCGTTATTCATCGCTGCATACATATCCAGCAGATAAAAAAAAAAAAAAAAGAGCAAACACGCGGAACGGTAATTTACATCGTTTCGATCTCTTTCCCTTCGTTTCGAATCTCTTTTTAACGGCAATGATGATGCACACGCGAGGATAAGCATTATATTGAAATAAAATATTCAGCGGGAATGTGTTGGAGAAAAAAAAAAAAAAAAGAGAAAATGAAGGTTTCCATAGGGGGGGAGGGGAGAGTAATGCTAAAGTTGGAACATCGGGAAAGAAAGAAGAAATCACCGGAGGGTGTCGTTAAAGATTCAAGAGAATTATTAGACCTAGCGTGTCTCCGCATTGTGCGCCATTTATACATGTTCCATCATCCCATTTTACATCTAGAGATGTAACAGCCTTTTACTCTTTTCATTTCTTCTTTTTCTCTTCTTTTCCCCTACTTTTATGCACCGGCAATTTTCTTCTAAATCACAGCCCGGAAAACGAGGTTTTCATGATTTCGTTGGTCATGTGGAATTAATGAATGTTATATATGTATATATACATACATACATATTCACACGGCATTTTATGATAATTTCTCCCTTTTACGATAATGGAAAATATCTATAGATTATCCACTTTTATTTCGTTAAATAATAACCACTTTTTTGAAACAATTTAATACAGATTAGATTTGTACCGAATATTTATATCGATATAATTTATGTTATAATTTATATTAATTTACACTGAGAAATAAGAAAAAATGAATTAATTAGAGTGAAACACGGGTGAATGATATTTAAGTGTTGAATAAATTCTCGTAAGAGGGATGCACTTACTTCTAAATAATCTTCCACGACATTAAATTTATTCCGAGTATGCGGTTTTGGGAAGTTCGTACATTATCATGCTCGGTACTTCAGCATCAGATATGACAATTATGCGATGTAATTGTAAAATTACGAAATGAAACGATGAGACACGTGTGCATAAAACGAATTTAATTCTCGTCTTTTATTTCAATTTAAAACAATCTGGAACTCTGGTTATTTGACCCGATTTTTCTTAAATCGATCTTTCGAAGCAACGATATTTCGCCTATAAGAGAACAACCGGCACATCGGTTGCACGGAGATTAATGAGAAAATGTTATTGCAGAAACGTGACTCGCCAAACTTTTTTCACGTAATTCCTCCTTCCCCTAACGTCTTAATGTAACACGTGGACCTATCGAAATTATTCTCAGGCCACTCACGTTGGAGTGGCAAACTGTTACCCTCGAAAAAGGCTCTTTTTAAGGATGGATCTCTGTCCTTGTTCGCAACAATTCGTGAAATGTGGACAATATTCCGCGAACAACGTGCAATGAATAACGTTTGCGAACAGTGTTCGTGAACGAGAATCGGACGTTTTGACGAAAGTTTCTGGAAGAAGGCCAATTTCATTTTCATGAGACACGCATAATAGGTGTGGTAGCATGGATATTAGGGTGATAGAGTGAGAGAAATAGAAATGATGGGGTGTTTTATATCGAGTGCACGCGCACAGTGAAAGGAAAAGCGGATGGGTGGGTGGATCAAAGAACAGTAAATTGTATTTTTAGGCTAATAGCATTCGATTATGTTTTATAGAAAAAAATATAATATTTCTCATTAGTTTGATATTTTTTTGTAAAGAATGGTATTTCGTTTTTTCGTTTGTTAATGCAATTATTAATTATAAATTACATTGTTTTATGAAAGTGATGGATTATTTTGTACGAACGATAAAGGATGTTAATAATAAATTGTAATTTTTATTTGAAAAAAAAACAGTACTATAAAAAATTTGGTAATGAATTTTTTCTTCTTTATTATAATAATTACGAATCCTATTGTATTATATTTGTAAATAGAAAGAGAAAAGAGATATATGGAAGAATAGAAACAAATTGCAATTTCTCTGGTAATAGAATTAAATAAAAATTTTACAAATAAAAATATATCGTTCTCGAATACGATAATTTGGAGAAGATAGTGTGTTTCATTTCATTTTTTTCTTCCGCTTCAATTTCATGGTAATTATGAATTCCATTATCTCGTGTGTAAAGTGGAATTCATAGAGAGGAATGCATCCTGTATTCTTAACAAAGAATTTTTTCAACTGGGATATATGTGTAAATAGGGGGAAAAAAAACATGCTTATGTCATTTTTAAATCAATATCTAGGTCAATGGCGCTGCATTGGTCATGCACTGTCCATTGTTCTGCAATGATAGAGCACGTGGTGAGTTATGATAAATTACAAGCAAAGTATAAAGTACAGTTTGATGTACATATGTAAAATAAGTTAAAACGAAGATCAAAGGATTATGAAATATTTAATATTTTTGAAATTGATTTATTATTTTTCGTTACGAAAATTTTCGATCCTTCCAATTTTCATTATCAACATTTTAATGTCTAATTTATAAGCATTTAAATAAAGGAGGTTTTCCTTTTTTACATTTAACGATCAATTTTATCAAATTTGATTAAAATTAATATTTATCACAGTCATCTACGTTTCCTTTCCTGAAATTTTATTCGTGAAAGCTAATTATACAAATTATCTCAAAAATGTGGAAGCATCGATCAATTGAAATTCTAATTTCAACAAATTTTCCTTTGTAAAAACTTTCGTTATAAAACTTTGTTAACGAAAAAAATATTGGCCAATTTGTTACATTCAATAGACATTTTTTTGACACATGTTGCTTGGAGTTGTTCGTGTACAGCCGATGTTATATACTCACCGTCTTGATTAGTCTATGCTCCATAATTAACCAACGTTTTTCATTAACGAAAATTTTTATAAAAGAGATTGAAATTATTCCAGACAATTTTCAATTAAATATTTTCATATTTTTGAGACACTCTGTATATAAACTACAAATCTGACAAGTTTAATTTCCGTCGTCACGTGTCACACACACCCACACATGTATACACATATACATATGAAAGAATAAAAGTACCTTTCAAGATGTGATTGATCTTATTTTTAAAAATAAGTCGAATTCACGTCACACGAATACGGAATAATCTATCACGATCTGTCAAGATTTAGCTGGAAACATGCAATTCTTATCGTTCCCCGATCGCGTTGTATATTCGTGGACCTTCCATTGTTTTCGATAGAATACGCATAATAATGGACACGTAACTCCTTCGTTTTTGATCTAAAGAGAAATTTCAATTTCCTCGTATATTTGCGTGACGTATAATAAGTAAAAGCCAATTTAATACTGGTGCAGACGTCTGGTTATTACAGCTTTGAGCGAAGAATGGAAGCACGAGAGATAGATCGTTACTTAAAATAAGAGAAACCTACCCCTCGTCTCTCACCGAATATTAATATCAATCGATCAAACGATCATCTTTGTCTTTCGCCACCTTGTCACTTTTCCGTCCACGGATTCCATGCGAAGAGTTTACATTTTTCTTGACGTAAGATCATGGTTTACGTGACACGTGAATGGTAATTGGAACACCTTCGAGATACCACGGTCATTAATCTTCTTTTCCAACGTGGTAACATTAACTATCAAGATATCAAGGGTTAGATAGACCGGCATATTGTTGACATCACGGCTTTATGCTGGAAAGTTTCTTTTCTACAGTAAAAATAAGACTCCCTTTAATCTTGAAATGTTTAATTCGACGTTTAAAGTCAAGGCTTTTGAACCTTGGCCCTTCAAGGATCGAGGTTTCTAACCTTGGGCTTTTGAAATGGATACGTTTTTATCTCGTCGCTTTCGAGAGACGATAGAATTTTTAAGATTTTTAAAATTTGAATATCTTGGGATCTCGAAAAAGCTTCTTGAATCGGAATTTTGATTTTCAACTTTCGATGTCGCCGGATTTAAATCTTAAGATCAACGTTTCAGCTTCTTAAGCTTGAACTCTTCCATCATAAACTTCTTCCGTGTCAAAGTTTTTTGACATGGAGCATTCCTAAGCGTTCTCAAACTTAAGTTTTTGAGGTCAAAGGTTATCGTAACCTTCGAACAAATTATTCCAATATTCTCAATACTCGCCACGTCCAATTTAAAATTTTTTCTCAAAACAATAAGTTTCCTTTTCCCTTTTCAAATTAATCAACAATCTAAATTACGATACGATAATTTCTACTTGAATTTCATAATTGCCAAGTATAATTTGATCATTATTAATTTATTTCAACGAATATATGCGTGTACGCAAAATTGCATAACTGGCGTGATGATAACGTGAACCACGCAAGTTGTTACGTAGTCCTGAATTTCGAGAAGACTTTAATTAGACGCGTGTCTCTGTTCTCCTTTTTTCTCTATTCAACCAGCTATAGAAAAAATCGTGAGGTGGGCTACGCGCACGCGATTTAACGTGTCTAGGATGAAGTATTCAACAGAGTGCAATGAAAACCAGCCGGTTTTACTATTCTAATCGCGTCTATGTTCGTTCAATGATGTAGTTGAGCACGAGAAATTTATTCGACGCCATTTCTTCAAATTGAAACTCGTTGCCTAATAGTTTAATCTGATCGAATACTGATTTATTTTCCAGTTCGAATATAAAATTAATCGCGCTTTTGGTTTTAAATTTTTTGAATAAAGAGAATGAAGATGAGAATCTTATTATTTTCTTTCAGAGATTGTTTTTTTTAAAATATTATTTTTATTTCTTTTTTTTCCCTCCCCAAGGTAATTGTTTTTTAACATTGTCGTTCCATGTTGTTTCACGGATAATGGCTGTAGGTAGTTTAGATGTTTGATTTTGATAGCGATCGTACACGAATGGGAAGATCTATTGGTCGATTTGCGGTGTCTATATCAACAGGCATAGCACGACGAGCAATTAAATCAAGTATATTGAAACTTTTCTAACTATGGAAATTGATTGAACGTGCAAGTTAAAATTGTGAAATAAAAATTTCCACAAAATATTTCGAAGCTTTCTCTCTCTCTCTCTCTCTTTTTTTAGAGCAAAAGAATATATACAAAATGTATACAAACATAGTATTTTGCTCAGCATAGAATTCTTCGTAAAATTTCTCAACGAAGTGTCTTAAAATTCTCTTAAAATCTTAAAATTCGTTTCGTTAAAAAATACCAACGTAGTTATTTTCGTGATAATTGGACAAATTAATAAATCAGTCTCCAGCAGAGACTCACTTCTTCCAAGTTATAATTCTTATTTTCTTGATGTATCTCCATACATATTACTTTATTATTTTTTCATCATCCTAATCCCTCGCGTGTATATCCCTCTTTAAAAACCGGTCATTTCTTCTCGTTTATTTCTTTTCCGCGATTTTATCAAGCTTATAAGTAATATAAATATTGTCTCTTATCTCTGCCTATTCTTCTCTCCCCACTTTTTTTTGGGATCACTTTGGCATAGATTAAATTCATGTCGAACGTCGATTCGTTCTCACAACGAGTTCATTAATATTGAAATTCGAGTACGCAACGATTGATTTGGATCGATAATGCGATGCCATAACGCCCGAATCGTTTATTTACACGGATGCATGCGCCGGTAATTTACACTGCCCTTGCTTGTTAATTTCGTTGTCGTGACATTCTAATGAGATGTGGAACCGATTTGCTTTATGCACGCGCGCCGCATTCGTTTCGTGATCGTGTTATTAAAACGGGGGGATTGTCCAAGATGTCCTGCAAGCGATACGGTCATTGTTCATTACTTCCCTCTCTTATCTATTGTTTTCTTTCGCGCGACGAATCAATTTAAGATGCGCGCGTATAATTTTTTCCCCATTTTTCACGGCGTGGAGAAATTTTATTCTCTTATTTGTCTCTTTTTTCCCTTCATTTTTCGACACCTCGATTACGATTATCGTTCAAAGATCGATTTATTATTAATATCATCGCATTGATAAAATTATCCTGGTAAAATTAGATTTCGTTTGAAGCGATATTGATTTTATCAAGAGAGGAACCTATGTTCGCTTTAGAAGAATTTATAATTTATATTTCTCCTTGTACTTCGATATCACCAAGTTTTTCCTGGAGATATTAAAAATAACACAAACATGAAATCGTTTGGAGTGAAATTTATTCTTTTCGAGATGTTAGAAACTGTTAATGAATAGATGATAGATCTTAAAGAAGATTATTAGTAAAAGTATTTATACTTTACTTTCGTTGCAACATTATATGATACATTTATTGATAAATTCATTCGATAAAAAAGTTATCGAAGACAAATTTGTCATTTTTCAACATTCAACAAGAACCAATTGCAATTGCTTCTATTTACCAATTAATTTAAATCCAATTCCAATTCTTAGAACCATTCTTAATCTTTCTCAAGATCGAACATATCCACTTTCAATAAAATGATCCAACTTATTAATTTATTTATATCCAAATTCCAATCTGGAAATCGCGTTCGTCTCGCATTGGAATTATTAATCAGAATTATTTTTCAACTTTCTAAGGGGAAAAAAAAATATATACACACGTATTGGAAATCGTTATCCAGTTTTTAAATGTCGCAGAAAATTTATGCAAATCTCTTCATGGATCTTTAGAGACCGGGAGATGGAAATAATTTCCGAAAATAACTCTATCCGTCAGGCGTTTGCTGTGGTTTTAATTACGGCCGATTAGCATAGCGGCGGTGACAGTAGGGCGGTAGTCGGTCGTGGACAGGAAACGTGACGCGAGGCCGGAAGAGGGGAGCCCGAAAATAAATTCGTTGAAAAGCTGGAAGCGTAGCACCGTAGCGGGTTGTTATTTTAAACACAAGGTGGCCGAAAGAGAAAGAAGCAAAGTGCTTTCCAGGGAGTTGTTTTGATTACGTAGATGTCGAGTAAATGAGACACGTTGTAGTTTCGGGGATTGTCGTGAAATATTGGGTGAATTGTGATCGCTCGAAATACGGGATTCGTGGACTTTAAATTAATGCAGATTAATGCAACCAGTCCAAATGTTGTCGAAAATCTTCCTCTTAGATAAATGTTTCTTCATTTTTTGACGTGAAAAGAAAAATAAAAAAAAAAAAATTGAAGTCACAAGTAAGAAAGAAAAATTGTAAATTCTACTAAAAATTATTGTTTTTAGAAAAAAATTATTAAAATTAATTGTCGCTTTTTTTTTCTAGGAAAGAAAGGGACGAAATAAAATAACTTTTATTACTTTATTATATGTATATTTGGCGCGAAATCGAAAAAAACAATTTGCAAATTGTAAATTTGGACAACAATATCGAACTTTTCATTTCGCGCGAAGAATGTATGCATGACGAAATTTTGATCGTGGATTCATTTATTTAAAAAAAACGAAAGGATATTACGATGCGTCTGATGGAATCTGTTGTACGCTGTATGATGGAATACGAATTTTCTGGAATGGATAGTTGCAGTGGTGATCGCATTGTCGGTTAAATGCATTGTTTCAAAACCGTAGTGCGGTCGTATCGATCAACTGTCCGTTTCAAATTTCACACGGACGAGATCGCATTTTTCACGCGTATCACCGATTTACCCCTGTTCCCATCGATGTGTCCCTGTTAATCCATCACACTTCCCCATTGTTAGTTACGTATAAATCCAATAATTATCTTCACGCATTTCGTGCATCGTTTCATCTACGTAGAAACAATGGATATTTCGTATATTTCATGGATATTTACGTGTCGATAATTTGGTAAAATGTTAAAATATCAAAAAAATATAAAAGAGTTGCACGCAAAATATTTATTTCTATTAACTGTTTAAAATGATTCTTTTTTGTATTCATACGAACAGCTTAAAATAAAACGAGAACTGTTTTTTTTTTAATTATTGATTTTATCATATCAGAAGGGTAATATTGAATTTTAATATAAACTCACCTTTATTCCGTAATTGCTCTCTTCGTATATGATAGACACGTAACTCCATTTCATTTTCATCACGATCTCCACCATTGCCTTTACTTGATAATGGTCACTCGGTATAGTGCGCGTGAAATATTCGAATCGTTGTTTGTTGGAAAGTTCTGGGCTGGTCGAGAAGAATGAGACCTGAAAACGGATAAAAAGTTTCTTGGTCAATTGGAAAGAAGTATTAAGTAAATCTTAGAGTTTCTTCTCAATCAATATTCCATTAGTATTATCCATCTCTCTCATCGATTTATATTTTTGAATTTACTTAAGCTTATATTATTTTTAAATTTCTTAAAAAATATATTTCAATATTTAAATTTGTTTTTTATTAATTTTGAAAATTGAGAGATATAAAAGTCATTTATTCCTTTCTTTCTGGTTCTCGTGTTGTATCAGATATTTCTATGGAAAGTGTACTCAAGATTACACATGCGTATCGTGCCATGAGTTCGTTAACATAGCACAAATGGAAGTAATTTCTGTCATATTTACGAATGTTTGACTACGATTAAGTGTTAGTAATTCATTTTTTAATAATATATTAAGTATTTATATATATATCAAGTTGTAATTTTTTTCACATGGATTTCTAAGGATATAACACGCACAATCAAATATTTCTATGTTTTTACATCTTTTACGAATAAAAGAAAGTTATAATGTTTTCTTTATAATAAAAATAATAAATTTTAATAAAAATAAATGCAAATTGTAAATATCGAATTTTCTCTCATAATTGTTGACAATTTATACGACGTTAAATCATAGAATAAAATGTTAATGGTGTATTATTATGCAGCGTACAATGAATTTAATCAATGTGTAAAATTGTATTTGGAATTATGCTGTTGAATTTATTGAAGAGTCGTATTTACTTGTTGGAAATAATTATGATAATTTACGAAGAATTTTAGCGTGGAATTTTAGCGTAAACAAAATTTTAAAGATGATTCATGAGATGGAACAAGAGAGAAGAAATTAAAAATTAAATATCCGAATTATTTATCAGTGAGAGAAATTTTCTTTAAAATCTTTTTACATCAATTTTTATCTCCTTAAATTATAATCATTATACTTTTGTATATATCACAAAACTAATTTAGACTTCATAAAACCGAAATAATTCCACTATTTCCATTTCCAATTCCAAACTAATTAAGTTGTCTTGAAATTTCATTTCTTGTTTCATCTTCCAATTTTCTCAATAACTTTATATTAAAATAACCATTTTTTTCTTGTTTCCAACTTACCCCATTTCCAAATTGAATTAATTTAAAAAATTGAACTTTTATTATCCCCAATTTTTCTAATAATTTTCAACAATTTCTTCTTCAATTTTCAAATTTTTCAAACTCGTTTTCTCTTTCAATCATATGAAATAATTTTCATATAATAAAAATTTCCTTCATTTTATATTTCTCTTTTACCAGAAATCTCAATGATCGAGGGTAATGCATTTTTAACTCATCACCACTACCACCACCACCACGATTTCTCGTACTTATTTCGCTCGAATGATTTCCATTCATGGTCGTTCAACGCGAAGGACAAAGAATTTTCGTTGCGTATCCATAGCTCGACGAGATCTGTCCCCGTGGAAGATGAGTTTATGTAGCGAGAAACGAGTCCGCGTTATCTCCCGTTACGCCGAGAGCAGCTTCTTCTCTCGAGCGACGTTGCACGTCATTTTATCCACGCCACCTTTCGCGTCTTACCATCTTTGCTAAATCCGTATAGGATGAGCCAAATATATTTATCACACCTCTTTCAGACACGAGTTCCTTTTTAGAACAGCTGTTAACCGTTCTCTCGTTCTGATTACTCGCGATATTTGAAATTGAGAAATGTGCATCTGGTCTCTGTGTGATATTTTCTAGCTATTTTCTAGGGAGAGAGGGGGGGAGGGATATGCGTTTACTCGAGAGTGAAATTTTCGAAATTCGCTCCTGAATATTTTTCGCGAGTAGGATGGTGCATCCAAGGGAGTGTGTTTTTTCGAGAGTAATTTTTACTTTCGATGTTTACTAACTAAAAAATTGTTATTGAAAGCAACTCTCTCGAGAATTTTTCTCTCAAATGTGTTCGTATCTTTACACTCTTGTTCGTAAATTTCGAAGGATGAAAAAGAAGAAAGAAGGTTTGAATTGAAAATATTATTTATTTATATTTTATATTTCGTAAAGAGGGAATTAATTAACGCAAATTTCAAACTGGAAATAATTAATTTTTAAATTACGGAATAATATTCGGAATATTACGTTATAAAAATTGTAAAACAGGTAATTAAATTGTTGTTTCGTTAGTGCATCATTCTCTGAAACGATATTCAGAGAAAGAAGATAGATTCCGAGAGAATGATAGAGTTTTAAAAAAAAATGTTTTGAATTTATGGGAAGCTTTTGTTTCGAGATGCGAAGAAGATTCGAAAGCGATCGATTCGTTTATTTCGTTTTTATCGAGGTATCTGGCCTGCAATTTCGCGCGGTTTGGGCGCAGCCGGTCCGTTTCAATTAACGATAACATCATTTACTCGCTTCACAAAGGGATTTGCAATTTCGCACTGGCCACGAGAGGAGACTAACGGCGGAAAATCCTAAAAACGTTCACAACATAAGGCCAACCGAATTCATTAAAATAATGAAAGTGGAATAATGGGGGAGAAGCATTTTCATTCCTGAATTTCTCCTCAAAACGAAAACATTTTGCCCGATATAAATTTGCCATTCCAGCAGAATTTAATATTATTCCCTTAATTAATTAAGCAAGAATGATGAACGTTTGTCGTAAGAGGAAAATGAATTCGTAATCTCTGTAAATCCTCTAGCACGGTGATTCTTTGTCCCGGCATTGAATGTTTTTACGCTTAAAAACACGGGTCTATCGGATTCATCGAAGGATGGATCAGTCCATTAGAACCATCCTCTTTCGTCATTTATCTCATCTTTTTTTCTCTTATCTTTGCTTTAACCTCCTCTGATCCTCGAGAACGAAAAGGGAAAGAGATCGAGAAGCGAATAGGAAAAATGGACATGGGAAGATTGAAGAAGAGCCCGCAA
>NW_006263304.1:345268-346675 GCF_000469605.1 Apis dorsata | reverse complement strand
AAAAAAAAAAAAAAAAAAAAAAAAAAAAAATAAAAAAAAAGAAAACGCGGAGAAATAGGAAAGAAATCCTGAAAGAACTCGGAGATAAATCTTGAAAAAAAGAAAACTTGAAAAGAAACGCAAAACTAGAATTAAATTATTTATTAAAAAAAAGTTGGATTCTTTCGCATGTATGAAGCACCTAACAAATATCTATTTGAAAAAAAAAAAGCTTTTAGGTATTATTTTTCAATAAAGATTAATCGAATAAAAGTATTTTCAATTTCAAATTGTTTCCATTTAGATACAATCGAATTATAAAGAAAATTTGATTCTCACTTTTAAAATTCTTTTGATCAAATCGTTTGATCAAATTTATAGAATTGATCGAATATTTTCAAAATAAATAATATTACGTTTTTAAATGAATTAATTGCTCGTAGCTTATTACACCAGTCGAGTAACATTGAAATTATACGATCATCGATATGTCGAATCGTGTTCCAAATGGATCGACTAGACCGCTCGTATAATCTAAAAGTATCCAATAAAGCCATTGATTGGCCAATAATGCGGTGAGTGTTTGCCATTTGCTTGCTGTTCCCGAATTAGTCATTGCAATTCGCGTTACCAGTCTCGCGGCTTCATTATTCGTTCACCTTCTCTCGATTTTCTCACTTCTATTTCGATTTCAAGCCCACTCTTCTTTCATTTTTAAATTTTTTTTTCACTATTTCGCTATTCCTTTAAAAATTGCAGAATTAAAAGAAATAATTTTTTTCTCTCGTTAATTTTTCCATTTCAAAATTTTCATTAATTTTCCATTATTTTATTTGTAATGAACAATAACAATGCGATGCACTCGCGAACGTTACCAATTCAATCATTTTTACCCCCAAATATTTATTAATATCTTCTGTCTTTTTCATTATATTTCGTTATATCAAATATCCATCATATATTCATTATTTCATTTTTCGTCAAATATAATTTCACTCGTTAAGATTACAAAGTGATAACAAATGCGACGCCCCAATGCGAATAAATTATAAATTTTTATTTTATTCAAAAGCAAATTCAGAATCCAATTTATTATTATATCTTTTGCTAATTTTCAAAATTATTTCAAAAATTTAATAATTTCTCTCGAAACGTAATTTCCCTGGCAATCAAAGCAAAGGGGGAGAAGGGAACTCGCTCGCGAATATTTCCGATCCGAAGTCATTCTTATTCGCGTCAGAGGTGAATTCCAATTCAACCAGACGATTTTCCAAGAATATATCTAGTCATGATAAAACTCCTATCAACGCAGGTCGAGGCGTGAATATGATAAAAGAGGAATTGTAATGATCTATGGCGCGAGCTACGTGAATGGAAACTTTTGATACGAATATCGAGACACGTTATTCGTGGAGATAAAAAGGCGCG
>NW_006263304.1:338254-345038 GCF_000469605.1 Apis dorsata | reverse complement strand
CTCTCTTCCTTTTTTTTTTTTTTTTTCACTCAGTTTTTTCACAGAGAAACTATACACAGGATCGTTTCTCTGCTTTCTCCTGATACATTTTCCAGTTTATTATACCGTGTTCGCCTCACGTATTTGTTTCTCTCTTCGTTAACACGGTTATACACGTGGAATATAGTTTCATCGGGGGATTAATCGAACATCAGTTTCGACTAACTTGGAAACAAGTACACTTTTGTTCGAGCTTAAACCCGCGCTAAAAAAAAACGAGCGTCGTTCGAATGGAGTTCGTTTTTAATCAAAGAATTTAAAAAACCGTTTAGAAACGGAGACGTCATTGCGTGAAATCGTTTTAAACCGATTTCATCGAGTGCCGCACAAAAGGCGACCACTGTCGTACGTTTTAATCGCTTAACACAATAATCCTTCAACGAAGCGCGAATAATTTTTTAATCCTTTTGTATTTTCTCGCTGAAAAATGACGATTTCGAATGGCTTTGCCTTTGTATTAAAATTATAATTTTTTCGGTAAAAATAATTATTAATAATTATTAACCATTGGAAATAGATTTCGATCAAAAAAGATGACTTTTATACATTTTATTCATTTCGCAATTTGATCTGTAATATTTCCATAATCGATTAATTTAATATCTTTTGTTTCAATTATTAAGCGGATGAAATTCGAGAGCGATTATATTAATAACAGATCTATTAAAAGAAATCTCAGTATCTTTTACTTGTCTTCCACTCTCTCGATCATTGCTCACGATAATCGTCTCTTTTTCTTCTCCTCGGTGAAACCAGAAACGACTAATCTAATTTTTTCCCCTTTCATATCGTTTTTTTTTCTTTTTTCATTTTATCATCCGTGGTAATGGCCACCTTTTGATTCCATTTCGCCATTTCGATGCTTTTATCTTTATAAACTGTCAACAGGAAAATAAAAAAGTTTATACTCGCGCGAAAACAACTTGGCCATCATTTGTCTCTAACCACTTGTTCTTTTTCTTCCCCTCGCCTCTAACCGTGTTTCGTTTCGATTCCCAACGATTCTCTATAATTCTTTAAATGCAATTTATCATGATTCTTTAATCTTCTTTTCATACTTTTCTTTTTCTCTCAACTTTCTTCATCTCGAAAATGAATGATTGCAATTATCGATCGTGATATATTCGTTCAACCAATATGATTAATTATTAATTCCTTTGACGATCTTGCTATCTTCCAACACAATATTTACTTCAGATGTTTTTCAGATAAAATTTGTAGCAAGAAAATTCTTTAATTTTGAGAACAATTCGCTTATATATATGCCGGATTTATTCCTTGTTGTTTCGTTGGAATGTTTCGTTCGTTAACGAACGAGCGCTTATTATTAATTACTAATTTAATTTGGCCAATTTCGTTTGTGCACGAAACAATCACGGTTAGCTTACGGAATATTGTTTATTCAATACTCATCGAGAATTCTATAGTTCGTTATTACTTAGAATCGATTGATTCGACGGCTTCGATAATCATAAATAAACTCATGCGTGTAAACATTTTCTTTCCTTTTATTTTATCTCGTTTTCGATGTATTTTCGGTAACGTGGAATCATTTTTGTTTTCAACTTATGGATTTTATTAAATTTTTCCAACCAACGATCATGACGTTTATTTACTCGTAAATTTTCGACTAATTTAATATTGTCTCCTAGTTTCTTTTTTTTTTTTATTTTCACGCGCCAATCTGCTTGATGTAATCGTGTTAGGAGGGGACAAAAACAATCCATGGGGGGTCGACATTTATGAGTAAAGTTGAAATTAAAATTTGCCTCGGTTTATGTTTAATATTCGATGAAGAAGAAATTTTTTTCTTCCTTGTAATTTCAAGAGAAAGAATGCGAGAAAATTCTTTAAGATATGAATAATCTTTATTTGTATAACCAAAGATTTGTAATTATATTATTCATAGTAGAATAATAGAGCATATAAATAAAGATAAAGAATATTTTTCTAAGCTTTGAACATGATATATGCATCTGTGGCAATCACTATCTATTGATAGATAATAATGGCTGCGAAATGTTATTATTGTTTGATCAATTGGCTCGAGATTGACTTGTACGTTATCTCGAGAGACTGCTGCTCACGATATTAGAGTAATAGATTTTTGATTAACGTGCCATGTGTTTTTACAGGTGCGCTGATACGATTGATTCGAGTACAATCAACGAGCAGCCAATCATCTGTGGGTAAGTGACGCAAAATCAAATCTTTGATCTACCGTGATCTTTACACAGAATTTTTTAATTTCCTAGCTTTTTTAATGGAAAAATTCACGCTATAAATTTTCCTGAATATTTCATTAACGAAGATCTTGATGGTATTTTCGCGTTTATTTCTTGAAAGATAATGAAATATTATGCGCAATTCAGTAATCTATAGTTTCTCAGTTTGAAAGTTAAAGTTGTAATTAAAATTTGATGTAAGTATAATCTTGGTTGAACTTGATCCGTAATTTATATAATAACAAGCATGACTTAAGGCAAAAGGTTAATTACTATTTTTTAAAGTTAATGTTTTAGATACGAAGAAGTACGGACATAATAATATCTACAGATAATTAGTGAATAAAGATTATTATTTTTGATTGAATTTTTTATAGCGTGACATTTTCAATTATTTTAAAGATTATTAAAGATTGTTGAAGAATTTAAGTAGAACGATTTTCGTGATGGTCAGACATAAAGCGATCAAAATTTTTAAGTAAAATATTTTGGAACACGTAACGTAACAATTTTGTATACAAAATTTTGTATACAAATATCGATATGCGAACGAACGAGATCAGATTAGGACAGTTCCGGAGATTACATATTCAATATACACAGCAGAACACGAAGCTATCCTAGACACATATGTGTATCAATATTGAATCGTGATTCGAAGGCTTAGCTATAAAATATTTATCGTATTTTAAAACCAATGTCACTGTGTACAGAACAATAGAGCTATTACATCAGCAATCGGCCGATGCTGATACGTATTTGTCTATTGGCTTTGTGATTATCGATCGTGTTTGCACAGCCGGCCAATAGAAATTGTTATATTTGCGCCACAATGGTAACATGATAAATCGTTTCTTTTATTCATAAATGATGAAAATATTACTCGGACAAGTTTAATTTATTATATCGAGTATAATTACAAAGATTAATTATTCTAAATGTTGTATAAAGTCATTAAATTGATGATAAAATTATTAATTTTCATATTTTATGCGTATGAAGCATTTGCACGCTCATTGCTCGAAATACCTATTTGAATTGCAGATCGTAATTAATCGTGTTTAGTGGTATCAAGATCTGGTCTATGTTGGTTTGATATTCGATTATATCCTGGCATTAACCTGGCTTCGCAATACAGTAATAGCGATAGTTTATAGTTCGAGAAATTTGTTATTCTCACCGGATTTGTACATCTTCTGTAAGTTTACACTTCGTTGTCGTTCACGCGAACTGTATAGAACAATTTGATTACATTTCGTTACTCGAATTAAATGGTATACGTGATAATATCCGGCGAAATTGGAAATCTGCATCTAGATTATCATTTAACTAATGTATACCATTGATATATTTCGATTTCGCGAATGATTGTTGAGTATAAAATGAATTCGATATCTTTTAATTTGTCAAAAGACACGCATTTCTTTTTACATCTCTCTCTCTCTCTCTTTTTCATAATTATCTTCATAATTAATTAAGGAAAATGAAAAAAAAATTTAAGAAGAGAAATTACATTTCGAACGTTAAATATTTATGTTAAGAAACACAAGGAATTTTACATAGTGCATAGACGCAAAGAAGGAACGAATAAAACTATAAAGGAGAGAAGGAAGAAAACAAGTGGAGCAATTTCAATTATACCGATTTGTAAAGAAGGATTAGCAACGTTCTATCCACAAACAAGAGTTTCAATCGTCTAAATGGATATTCTAGCAATCCGTATTACTTACAGAGTCAATTTAAAGGGGATCGAAACCGGGGGAAAGTTCTATACTGTTAGTTAATTAACCGTTAATTTTCACCACGGTCTGACCGAAACAAGAACATTCTACTTAACCGCACTACCTACTTTCCAACTTCTCGTTTCTCGTTCTCTCGCCACCATCTCGCCACGTCGAAACAAAACACCGTTTCCCCTTCCCTGTCGCGCTAATTAAAACGATTCAATCCGAAGTTTCGGAGGAGCGGACGCAATTTATGCGCTGGCAACTTTTTAAGTCGGCGTAACGAGCGCGATACGAGCATCTTACTTTTACGTACGCGTGAGTAGTAGGCCAAGTTTGTTAGGGGAAGTTGGCTCGAGCTTTGAGGTCAAGCGCGCCAGTTTAATAACAAACTTAAATCTATCAAAAGCGGCAAGTTTCCGTCATCCTTTTGCGCTGACCTCTCGTATCGCGCGGGGAGAAAGCAGACGTGTCGATAAATTCTTGGAAATTCTTGAGAATTTTCCTACCTTCGTCTCGTCTTTCCGGAACGCTATACTCGTCGAGCTTTTCCTTATCTTCTACCTCGTCGAACAAATACTCTTGTAAAAAAAAGAAAAAAAGAAAATGTTAGATCCTGCTCTATTCTATTTTGGAAAATTTTCAAGACGAGGGCTTTCAAAGGTTTCGTTATGCTTGTTACTCTTTGTGTTAATTCGTCGAAGATAAAATTCTCTTCTTTTTTAAAAAAATTAAATCTTTTAGATTGTAAATATTTTGGAGAATTTTAAAGATAAGGTTACCTATTAATTTTTCCTTTATCTTTACATTTGTGGAAAATGAAATTCTCTTCTTCTTTTTTAGAAAAAATTAAAGATAAGGTTACCTATTAATTTTTCCTTTATCTTCACATTTGTCGAAGATGAAATTCTTTTTCTCGTAGAAAAGTTAATTTCTACGTTTTTTTTTGAAAAAGAAGATTAGTTTTTAAAAAAATAGATCGTTCAAGGGTTGATATATATTTGCTTCGAAACATCCTTCGTTTTTTTTTCTTTCACAGCAGGATTTATTTTTCATTCTCGAAGCTTCATTCGGAAGGTACGAGCTTTCCACGAGTTTTGCGCGTCTTTCTTTCGAAGAAAGACAGAGGAGTGTCAGAAATTACGAGGCGAAATTAAATCCACGCAGTCTTTTCCTGGATTTATATCACGACTGATCCACCTCTTTTGCAAATCCTCGCGAGATCTTCTTAAAATTTCATGCTTTGTGGAGTTTCATAGCCCGGAATCTGTCGGGTGTCGAGGTTCAACGCAGAAGTTGCCGAGTTTCTTCGTATTATTCCGCTTATTCTTTTCGAGTTTTGATTTATCGAAGTGGATATTTTTCACATTAAATTTTTTCTTGGTTGCTCTTCCTTGGAATATTTCACGATATCGTTGATACGCTTTGTATTCCTTCGATCGAATAAAATCGAGATCTCGATATTTCTGTTTAATTCTAATTTAACAACGTATAATAAATAAAAAGGAAGATAATAATTGAAAATAATTGAAAAGGATTGAAAATTCTTCATCGATTTTTTTAATTTTAACTGTTTAAATTTCGTAACATTCCTGCGTCGAAATGCGGTGATTAAACTTGGTGATTGAACTCGACTCGACTTTATTACAGTTTGGCAAAACACTTCAACAAACTTTGTCGTTTGATCTTCATCAAAATCGTGGCACGCCAACTATTCGTCCCGCATTTATTGAAAATTCCTCCACCGCTATTTCACATATTATTATACCTATGAGTATTTCGAGTATTTATTCATTCTTCCATTGCTTTTATTAGACTCATCGATCGATGAATCTTTCCTTAAACTTGATTTAAAATTACGAATATTCCAAATATCACATACCAAAATTCAATCGATCGTTTTATCTTTATTTATCCTTCTACTCGATTCAAACTGCTGGAATCGCGATAAAAGAAAATTTTATATCAAAAAAATAAACGATACGTGCATTGTCATCCTTCGTTCGCGAATTTATATTACGATACATTCTTTTTATAATCGCGTAACAAATTATCTACAAATACTGCCGAGGATACTGCAACAATGGTTTCAAAAAAAGAACGATTTCACGCGCAAACATGACAATTAAACTCGAGCTTGAATGACGGGAAACAGGTCGGTTGAATAACGATTAAACAAACATCGTCTGTCGCCGTAATTAGTAGAGCCAGTAGCTTTTGTCGTGCGAAAAATACACTGGTTTCGTATGTAAAAATGTGGGGAACGGAGGGAGAGGGGAGCAATTATGCGTCCATACGTAAACGTTCCATTGTTCGCGTATATTCGTCTTTTAGCTAACCGACCAATTGTTATTAGCGACATATGTATATATTTCATCGTTACGAAAAAAAAAAAAAAAAAAAAAAGAAAAGAAACGAACTGGAAAAATAAAGAGGCGGAGACCGATTAAGTGGAGGCAGAGAAAAGTGGCTTCGTCTTCTCATATATCTATGGCTATTTTAAGGGGGAGGGGGAGGAAAGGGAGAAAGGAAGACCGGATGACTCTGAAAAGAACGAAGTGGATCAGAGGAATTCGGTGACACCGGTCGGATTAACGAAGAATGAAAAGGGATTCGGAAATTTTCTCTTCGCCCGAATTCCATTTTTCACTCTTGGAGAGGCCTAATAGACATGTTTATGTTTCTGGGTTGTTTATGGGCCTACTCCGCGCTAATACGGATTTATCAATTTCGCGTTACTTCGTCGTCGCTTTGTAATCGGGGATCTGGAAATAATTTTCAATCGACGATGCCTTT
>NW_006263304.1:334664-337553 GCF_000469605.1 Apis dorsata | reverse complement strand
AGAAAGAAGTATATATCTTGTGTTTATATCTATCAATACTTTGATCTTTAATTAAGAAATAAAGCAAATAATTTTTTCCCCCGAAAAGATGTAATTAATCTGAATATATTTGAAAAGATCGAAAATAATTTTTCACTTTAACTAGAAATTCACTAGGTCGAGATATTTTCCAGTTCGTTTGTTGAATAATTATTATTTGTTGAAATCATTACTTGAAAATTATTTATTATCAAGCGTTAGATTTTCGCGTATAAAAATAATTCTGGTAGAAGAAAAAATAAGAAAGGAACAAAAGGGACACACAATTGCGAAATCTCGTCGGTTGATCTTGATCTTTTGAAATAATCTGAGAAACGAGTGCACTTTATCGTCGATTCGTTTAACGCGAGGATCTTAATTTCCTTTTTTTCTCTCTGTTCGGGGAAGGATATCGCATTTGTGCGAAAGAAACGTAGTTGAGAGAGATCACGTGAATCAGTTACGTTGGCTTGATTAATACGATTCGTGCGCGAAACTTGAAGATGCGTAGGGACGATGAAGAGTAATATAAAAACTTGAAAAATTTAACGGGTTATATTTTAAAATCCACTCCACCACTCATAGATGATTAATGTTGCTCGCTTCCTCACTACGAATTTCCACGCTGGTTTGTATACTATAAATAGTTCTTCTCGAGTATAGAGAAAGAAAGAATAGGAATTTCTGGATTTTTTTATAATATTTGTAAATTTTTAAATATTTGGATCATTAGAAGAAATGTATCTTTGTCTGTAACGCGTTCAAACAGCAAGGTTTTGAATAATATCGATACTCGAGTAAAATTCTTATCTGAATTTTGAATATTGACAAAGTTAGGGATAATTTGAATAGAAGTTTGAATACTTTATGACGTTCGTTTGTTATCTCGTCGAGAATTCTCGTCGTAATTATGGGAAAGAAGAAGACATTGCGTCTTGGGTTTTAAGGCAAAGTTAAAGAAATTTATAGTCGAATTTCAAAGAGAAATCTCTCGTCTTATCTTTATCTTCCTCTAAAATTTCCTCGTGTCACGTTTCCCATCTTTCTTACAAGAAACATATATTTTATATCTATTTATTTATTATATTATTATAATGATCGAAACTAATGGAATTCACCAAAGTTTTTAATAACCGATATAAAGGTTCTTTAATGTAATATTCATCGTTACATGCTCTAAGAAGTAGCACACGATATTTCAATGAATCAATGATATGTTTTCGCAAGTCAAACGACAGTTGTTCAATTTATCAGAGTTGCCTGAATTTTCCATAAATGCCAAACGAAATTTATCATCAGAAAAATAGAAGCAGACGATCGCCTACACTTCCTTTCTGATTCCAACGTAAAAACGTTCAATTTCTCATGAAATTCCGTTAAATAATAACATACATTATCGCAATATTACAAATAATATTTCAAGATACTCGTTGAAAGCTCGTCGCATCGAAACAGGAAGCAGAAAAATCATGTTCCAACAACCACGTGCCAATTTCAAAATTTGTTCCATTTTTTTTTTTCCGTCATGTTCATCAAATTTATCAGTGTGAACGACAGCGTGACAGCGCGAAGTCGAGCTGCGTCGATATCACGGAAGGGCCACGGTATCGATTTTTAACGGATGTCGGCGCGAAAGATGGCCAGCAGAAAATCCAGCCGATCGAACGACTCGAGCGAATCTTTAAATTGATTCCTCTGCGAATAATCTTTCGATTCTTGCGCGACACGATGACCCAGTCAAGCGTTTTGTCGCGAATGATGAAATATTAACCCCGCTTCGTAGAAAATTATATCCTCGAACACGTTTTCCGCGTTTAAAGCGCTTCGATTCGTGATCGAGGACTCGTGACACCCTGATGATTTGGAAAAGTCGAGACGCGTTCGAAGATACGAAGACGAACTGAAAAGGAATTATCTCAGTAACAGACTAGTTCTAGTTAAGTTTTCGATGAAATGATTAAAAAAAGGGATTTAATTGATGAAATTGAAGAATTCGTTTTGGAAAATGTTCCAAAATCGTAAGAGACGCTTCGACGAGCCAATGAGTACGATCTTTCTCTTCTTTTTTGGAAAGAAACATTCACGAATTGTCTCCCTCTATCGGATTTCTATCTAAGATTCAGAAAAAAGGTTGGTCCATTAAACTTTAACGCAAGAGCCTCCTTCCGTTTCTCATCTTCTCTATTATCTTTTTCTTCTGAATTCTCTGGATATACGTATAGGATACATAACGCAGAGATCTCAAAGAGGTCTTGTTCATGGACGAACATTGGAGGCAAAGACGCGAATGTAAGAACAAAGAAAACGTATTTAAAATCGTTCTAATTGCGAGATAGGTTCTTGCATCACGATGAATTTTCATTTTACAAAGGTAAAGATTACAAAGGTTGTGAGACGGCCTGAATACCCGTTTCAGTTACCTTCTTCCTTCGAAATTCCCAAGAAAAGAATCGCTCTTCCTGTTCTCGATTCTATCCCCGAACAACGGGTTTTTGCGGGTGTTGTTAACTTCCACAGAGACGAGAGGTACTTTGGGTTACACGTACAACGTATGTTCCGATGCTCTGTATAATGCTTTTTGGCTGGGATGAAATGGGCGAAGAGAGAAAAGTGCTTACGGTGGAGAAATATCGTTGCCTCTTGGAAATGGATGACGTTAATTTTATGCTGGATTATTGTTATCAGTTGGAAACAGTGATGTGACAGGTTATGAGACTGGGTTTCGTATGTTTTGATAAAGAATTTTGATAAAAAATGAGATAAGCTTTTCTTTCGTTAAATTGTTTTTTAATAAATGAACTTTTCTTATTGGAATTAATTTCGTATTCTGATATACGATTTATTCGCTGAAGTTTGATGAAACGATTACTC
>NW_006263304.1:334155-334389 GCF_000469605.1 Apis dorsata | reverse complement strand
GATCATTTAAAAATAAATAAGATAAATAATGCGATTTTTTTGTCGTTTCTTGAATTCGTAAAACAGTTCAGTAAATTTTTCAAGCTTCTTTCGATTCTGTTTCCCAAAAGGCAAGCAAAAATAAGATACGTCAATTTGCATAAAAGTTTTTTGAATAAGTGAACTTTTTTATTGGAATTAATTTCGTATTCTGATATACGATTTATTCGCTGAAGTTTGATGAAACGATTATTT
>NW_006263304.1:326858-334036 GCF_000469605.1 Apis dorsata | reverse complement strand
GATCATTTAAAAATAAATAAGATAAATAATGCGATTTTTTTGTCGTTTCTTGAATTCGTAAAATAGTTCAGTAAATTTTTCAAGCTTCTTTCGATTCTGTTTCCCAAAAGGCAAGTAAAAATAAGATGCGTCAATTTGCACAAAAGTTTCTCGTTCGATCAAATATTCTTTGAAGATTAAAAATTTCATTGATCGATATCGAATCCCCATAAGGCGATTTCACGGTTGAATAGTTTCAAACGATGTTTCCCCGGGGTGAATGATACAATCTTTGAACTTTTGTACTTGCATTTTTTAAGAATAGAAGTTGTTAAGTCTTTAATATTGTTCGTCCTGAGGGAGAACGTCGTTTCTCGTCGTTCGGGAGCGAACGTAGAAGTGAAATTCTTTTGTGCGGTTCTTTTATTAAATTCTAATTCTTTTTTTCCTTTTTATCGTTCTAATATTCGATGTAGAAAAAGAAACAGGACGGAGAAATTGGAGGAGCGTGGATAAGGAAAAGAATACGGTGGAAAATGATAAACTCTCGAGGGATGATTTTTCAAGAAGAAAATGCTCAAATTTTCTCTAATCTCTCATCGAATGGAGAACGTAGGGAATAACTTGAGGATTGTATAATTCCAATGTTCCTCGTAAAAAAAAAAATCATTTTAATTTTAAATAACTATTTTTCAAACACTAATTTTTCCACATAATTTAGATTAGAATTACATTGATCAAAATATTGTTTCTGGGTTTCGTTTCGGATTAAATTTAATTATATAAAGATGTTTGTTTCGTTCAGAAGAATATTCGAATATTTGTAATTTGTACGAGTCTTAAGTTTGCTGTTTAAAATTGTAATACGTGACACACATACCTGCGGTATTCGAAAAAGTCGGAGAAGGTTTGCCACTTGGATGGATGTGACTGAGCTTGCTGCTCCAACGACTCCGCTGATAACTTTTCGCACGGCAGTTTTATTGCAATGATCCTCGGCACCGTCTATATTGCTTATCGATCCTGAAACACAAATCGTATATTACATGATATTAATTTTTCCGATTGAATACGTACGAGATTTTTTTGCATATATTTATCTTTTTTTTCCAACTTGTTCGTCGGAATGGAACTATGTAATTTTACATTTTACAAAATGTAAATGTAAAATAATATAAATGTAAATTTTAATTTCTCTACAAGTGTATGTATATTTGAATGATAAACAATGTTACAATGTTAGTTGGATCTTAACTTTCGACTTTCCATATCAAAGAATACGTTCAATTGTTTCGTACATTTTTAAAGGTGCTACATCGAATTTCTGTAGTTTTTTCTCCCCGGTTTTTTGAATTCCAACCAAGTGATTTACATTTGAAAGAAGATGGATTATGTAAACTCGTTCATTGAAAATTCATCAGAAAAATGTATCTTTGTACGTACGTGAAATTTAGAAAGGAAAATCTTTTTGTTCTTCCTTTCTTTTCCACTCCATGCTATCTAAATACATTTTTCATTGTCGAATATATGTCACATTCAAATTATATAGGATAATATTAAGAATCTTGTTCAATATACATTAATAGTTAATTCTACAATATAATAAAACAAAAAGAAAAAAAAAAGAAAATAACCCAATGTTAAGAAAAAAAGAAAAATAAAAGATAGAAAAATCTTTAAAAATGTATTATTTTTTAAATTGATATCTCAGAATTTTTCGTGCAATCAATTAAAGCCAATTGCTAAGCATGTGCATTATTATTATTTTTCCTAAAGAATGTAATGTTTTATTTTTATTAATTCTTAATAAATTTCATTCCAAAAAGGTAAAATAATTAAAATTTACATTCATGTTTGTTTGTTATTAATATTTATATAATAATTCTTTCTTGAAAATACATACGATATAAAATACTGATTCAATATTTGTCACCTGACATAGCTCTGACATAGGTCACACGATGCAAGGTTAGGTCAGTAGTTAGGGGTAGGTCAGAACACGATGACTCGTGATCACGTTCCACCAACTTTCTACTTATTCGCGAATCGAAGTTTCGCAATTCGAAAGTTTTCTGATTCATTCAAAGGAATATGGCACGTCGAAATGACACATAAGACAGCATCAGATATTTCTCTGATCTTGATGTTCTTTTATGTAGATATTGAAGTAGTGATTTTTTTAGCGAATAGAAATCTTACTTCTCTGCATCATATGAAATATCTGGATACAAATTTTCATTATGTTTCATTATGTTCTTTCTTCGTTTCCTCTCCATGCTATCTAAATACATTTTTCATTGTCGAATACATGTACAGTCACATTCAAACGACAATATTAAGAATCTCGTTCAATAGTAGTTAATTCTACATTGTAAAGAAGATGATTTCTTGCTTCCAAGACAAGATATAAATTTTAATGAAACGTTGCGAATAATTTTGGAATTATAAATACGTATAATAATTTTGCAAGAATTGGACGAATTGGAATTGCGAGATATAAATGGTATAAATTTTAGAGTAGCTCGTTCAAAATTCACTCGACTCGATACTCGTTTTAATTCGTTTGTACACTTTCGAAAATTGTGTATCCCTTGGAACGAACGTAATTCTAAGTTTTGTATATCTTTTCCAAAGAAGAAGGAAACGTGGCTTGCAGTTCGGTATCACGTGACGGAATTCCAGATGATTTCTCCCTTCCCTTCTTCTGATTTTCGGAAGAGACTCGAATTACAATTTTACGCTTCGCTTGTGCTTTACAGGGCTTTTGCTACGTGACTCTATAACGTACGTGCTTGTTTAACTTTTGCTGAAACGCACACGTGTCCTCCTCGTTGTAATCGCGACACATTCCCTCCTAATATAATCCCTGAATTTTGAATAACGTGCTTTTCAGAACAATGCTTCTCTCGTTATAATAATAATTTCTAAACGTTTTATTCGATCGCACAAAGTATTTTATTCTCATAAATACATTCTTTCTCTCGCGAAACGAAGGATCTTGCGAATTATTTTCA
The DNA here is from genome assembly GCF_000469605.1 of Apis dorsata. Taxonomy (NCBI): domain Eukaryota; kingdom Metazoa; phylum Arthropoda; class Insecta; order Hymenoptera; family Apidae; genus Apis; species Apis dorsata. Next base: position 331,043 of record NW_006263304.1, on the reverse strand, counting down.
CTTTCATTTTCGCTCGATATCGAATCGTTGATTTGTTTCTCGTTTTTCCTTTGTTAAATGTGAGTCTTCCTTTCGTTTAATCGCCATCTTTTCGGGGAGAAATTGTTAAAATCTTTTTCGCGTAAACTTGTTAGAAAAATGAGTAATATTATTCGTGGACAATTTCCTGCCACAAGTTTTCGAAAAGTTGAAACAATTGATAAATCAATTTCGTAGAAAATTTCGATAAGAAAAGATAATAACGAAGGTGATGGATTATGGGAAAGAAACTTCTAATTTTGTTTAAAAATTAAAGTATTTAAAAAGTTGACGCAACAACAATTTGATAAAAAAATTTCTTTGAGGTCGTTAAATTAGTTCATATAGTTGTTACAGTGTTCCAAAGTAGCAAAGCATGCCGCAGCAAACTTCACCGCAAGCCAGCTTACAAATGTTCGTAACAAGATAATAAATCTTATAAAAGGAACGTCTTCTCTTCAATTACTCTTGTCTGCAATTTCATTGAGGCAATTTATACGCTCGTATCGTCTTCTGCATCAACCGTTTCTGTTTAAATAAAAAATTTGAAGCGAAAAGTTCAAGTATTTCGTTCCTTACGTCGTTGCATCGATATTTGATATAAATTTTACTTTTAATCATATTTTGATATATCATTTTGCATTCAATTCGATACACAATTTGATCAAAAACTTGAAAGTCGACGAATATTTGAACAATCTTCCGTCCCTTTCCACTCGATCGACATTTTCTCGACTAGGAGGGGAGTATCATTTAATAACCCTTTTCGAAATAATTATTCTCCACTTGTATCTTGTAATTGCAATTAATCGATCGTCGAATTGTTTCGTCATCAACTAACGAAGATTAATCGATGTTCTTTGTTAAACAAATTTACAAGATGTAATGGAATTTATCGGCTCGTGATCGATAGCACTGACATCTATTAGAAATTTAATTCATTAAGAGTCACTCGTGATGAATACCCTTTAATTAAAACTCTTCGCTTCGATCATAATATATTTTTTTATTTAACGGATTAGATTAAATTAAATCGAGATATTAACAAACGTACAAGCTTTTCGAAGGATTTCGAAAATTAATTAATTAAGTCGATTCAAAATTCATGGTATCGGTTGATGGAATAATATGGTCGATTTTATTCGATATTCTCGTTACGCTTCGTATCGGCCGATCGTTGTCAATCGGCCGCCCTGATCCACGTTTTGAATTAATATGATAATGAGCCAGATTTATGGGTCGCGTTGCAAATTGTTTCGTTATTGCTTTGGTTATCTCGAATCGATTAATCAGTTTATCGTATGATTATCGTTTTCCGTATTGCGGAAATATCGACAAAGAAACAAATTTACAAGATTTTACACGATGTAGATAAATTATAGTACTAGAAAGAGAGAGAGAGGAATGTATATTTTTATATTTTGAAAATTGAAAAATATTAAATTATTAGAACAATTCTAAGTTAAAAATTTACATGTTTTACTATTTTAATAATTGAAATTGAAAATGTTTTAAAATTTCTTTAATATATTATTCATAGGTTACACAAAACTCTTAATAGTGACAAGATTTTACCACGAATAATGTAAAATGAAGCATCAAGTTTTTTAAAAAAAAAGTGAATGGCAATTATTACCAACACAAGTAAAAACACAATTTGCTTAATGAAGAAGTCGATAACCTTCAAAAAATCGCGAAGATAATTTCAAATGGAATTTTGGAAGAGATATAAAAATAAAAAAAAAAGGAAAAAATGAATTATTTAAATGTACGAATATCGATCGTCAATTTATTTCCGATATTAATCTTAAAAATTTGCTCGTTCGTTCACATTAACCCTTAACGATGTAAAAGTTTCTATTCTGGCTCGTCTGGCAGAGTGGTTCGCGTAGAGTAGTTTCGCATGTTACAGTGGCACCTGTTGAATCATACTGGCTTATATACCCGACCTAACTATTCGAGCACCGATACCGGGAACAAATCGTTGGAATGGAAGAACATTAAACCCACCCTTTCGTAATTTACGACGTTATGCTAAAATTTCGAGGCCGTGGCGATGATCGTGGCCGGCATTCAATCTGCGAGATTCGTTTACGATATTGAATCGAGCCGTAAAATTGCACACACGAGCCCGCTAAACCATTTATCCTGATGCAATATTCACCACGTTGTATTATATCGACATTAAAGCCTCGCGGACCGTGAAATTTGGTTAAATTTTATTGTCGAAATTCATGCAATTCGGTGTCCGTTAATTAGCGGTTTGCATTACTTAATATCGTGAATCTTGGAAACTTTATATTATATCAGTTTAAATATCAGTTATATAATATAATGTAAAATGTTGTAATTAAGCGTATTTTCTTCTTCTTCTTCTTCTTCTTCTTTCTGCACGATACATAGTGATTTTTTATTAAGATAGGCAAATTTCTAGGAGAGACGTATAGTAGAAAAATATATAATTAAGGGCGCTTTAATTTCCTTCGATGTTTAATGACTCGTGTGCATTTTATAAATTTTATCACTGAAATTTGCGAATTTTTATCGTTAATTAGTAACCGGCGATAATAATTGAAAGATAAAAGAGAGAGAGAAAAATTGTAGAAGAAATGATTTGAATAATGGAGGACTTTAAGAGGATTAAACGTTGTGCTCAACGTTTTATAATAACAAATTGGGTCGCGTTTCGTTCATTATTTAAATGCAATTTCACGTTTTCATTTTTGTATTTTTATCCTTATTTTGCGTCTTGTATCCTTTGATACCATGAAAATTCTACGGTCCAGACCTTTGTATAATTGAAACCGTCTCCGTTTCCAGGCTTAAATTGTGGATAATAATTTCAATGTTTCTCTAGATCAATATAACGTGGTATCAAGATATTTTCAAACTTTCTGAAGAATCTTCCTTAGATGGAACTAGTTACTTGGTTGATGAATCTAATTACTGTGGAGATCCTCAGATTCTTCTGAACTTACATTGTTAATAAAAATTCGCTCTAACTGTTTGTCTGATTACTTTCAACATTTCTGATTCTCTCTTCCTCTCTCTTTCTAGAAAACGATATTAATCTCGTTTAATATTCAACGATGAAAACTTTTTCACGAAACTTCCTTTCGATTTTCCCGTTCAGATTGAGAGTAAAAAATACGAGAATAATTTTCAAAAATAAATTGACGAAATCGTGACAAAATCGTGCCTTGTCATTTTAATCTTAAACAAAACATAGCGAGATTATTCCACACGTGTGTATCTAAATTAATGAAGTTCGTCAAGAGCTTAAACCGGAGTTAAGGTTTGAAACCAGTTCCTAATAATCCCACCAAGATCTTCTTGGAAACTTGAAATTAATTTATTAGTGCTCACGACTTTTCGTGATGTGTAATTGAAGATTTCCTTCCTTCCCTTCAACTGAATTTTGAGTTCGAAGAATTTTGCGAGATAATATCGTAAAGTAGATATTCTTTTTCATTTTTGTTAAAAATAAACCACAATATTTTCGTAAATACCTATATATTTTAAAAATAAACAAAAATTCCACAATCACAAAATAAACCCAGCACTGAAATAAACCATTTTGTTTTCTTTCATCATGGAATTTCAAAATCGATAAATCTCCGTGTCACTCCGTTCATCCAGTTGCTTTTTATCAAATTCTTCAATAACCCTTGATTCATTTTTGGCAACTGATGAAAAAGAAAATTATCTTTCCGTCTCCCTTTTCATATTCTCTCATTATATTTTACCTTTCGATTCCTATTAATATATACTCACACACGCGCACATGGATCGTGAAAATATTTACAGAGGAAACTAGCTGTCGCTTCTTCACATAGACAGTGCAAACGTTTGCCAAAGGCTTAACACGCGAACGATAAGAGGGTTTCCGTTGGCCCATGAATCTTCAACATTCAATTCTGAGTCTGCGGATCTTTTTCTTTTTCTTTTTTCTTTTTTTTTTTTTACTGGGTTGGAATCCAGCCCAGAGATCGTGCCGGATGGAAAAAACCAAGGATATTTCCCGGTGGACTGGTTTCTCTCGATGAGAAACCCTGTAATTCGTCTCGGCACCTTTGGTTCGTGCATCTCTTTTCTTTCGCCTCTCTTCGTTTATGCACGCCTATATAATAGTTCCAGCCTGGAACTTCCAGGTTTCATTCATTCATT
>NW_006263304.1:320840-326575 GCF_000469605.1 Apis dorsata | reverse complement strand
TTTTTTTTTTTTTTTTTCGTTGTGCGATGTTAGCATGGCTGGCGAAGACACCAAAGGGGCCGTTGGACCTAGAGGAAACGTATTCGAAGCGAAGAAGCTTTGTAAAAACCTTCCTGTTTTTTGCTTTCTTCTCGTTTTCTCGTTTTCATTTTATACGCGCTAATGATTTTTGGATCTCGAATCTTCTTTGAAAAGCCTCGATGCAAGTTGAAGTTTTCCATTGGAGCTTCGATTAAAGAAAATTTCAGATATTTCGATATGATTCGAAAACTGATGGTATTTGGATAAATGATTTGGAAGATCTAATAATTTGAAGAATATGGAATTTTTTATTTTTATTTACAACGTGAACAATTGCGATAAATCTGTTGTGATCAAACAAGTGGAATAGATTAATTATAGTTCAGATAGGTTATATTATTTCTTAGCGACGATCTTATTTTAATTGTCTGACTATGACTAGTCTTATTCCACTTGTCGCAACACTTTTCACTATTTGATGTTTGATTATTCTATTTGTTACTCTACTTGTTTGACTACACTTGAGTTAAAGTCAAGTTAGTTAAACACGTGTAAAAAATCGATTAAACAAATGTTTTTCAGAGAAACTTTTTATGATGTTTAACGCAATCGAGAAATTGAATTCATCGATGTGAAATATCTTCAAGTTGGATATTCATAAAATATTTATCAAATTTTGGGATACAATTATCGATGCTAATTTCAAAAAGAAAGTCTTATCTGCCTTATTAATTATATAATGTCATATGCAATTTAAATATACTGCATTGCTTAGATATGTTTAAAATAAAACAATGGACGTATTTGACGTGTAAATAATTGTTTCGAACCAATGCATACTTATGTCTGACCAATTTATAAATCCTTCTACTTAAATCTTACACATACATTTTAATATTGTTTGAATTACAAGAGCCACGTTCAGTCTCTCCACGAACAACATCGTACTAAACTCAAACCCAAAAATCCTATCATAAAAACCTTATCTTGCACAACCTCGAATAAACCTGTTTAAGTAAACAACGTTCCCGTTGATTTAATAGGATTTACGTGCTTGAGCATCTCATTTTTTCGCGATCAGTATTCATTCAACGAAGATAAACTCTTAAAAAAATCCAACTGACATCCTTAATTAAAATGAAAAATATAAATTGTAAGCTTCGAGCAAAAATATTTATATTTCCAAAAAATATTAAATATATATCGTGGCATTCATTTATAGAAAATTTTTATTAAAACAATGCAAAATCACGTACAGAGACCTAAATTGTCTCAAGGATACAACGGTGCAATCGCAATTGTATCCTTGACAAGGTAGCGAATCGATCGTTGCGCATTCGATTTTGAGCAAAAATATTTATATTTCCAAAAAAATATTAAATATATATCCGTGGCATTCATTTATAGAAAATTTTTATTAAAACAATGCAAAATCATATATAGAAATCTAAATTGTCTCAAGGATACAACGGTGCAATCGCAATTGCATCCTTGACAAGGTAGTGGATCGATCATTGCGCATTCGATTTTGAGCAAAAATATTTATATTTCCAAAAAAATATTAAATATATATCCGTGGCATTCATTTATAGAAAATTTTTATTAAAACAATGCAAAATCACAGAGACCTAATTTGTCTCAAGGATACAACAGTGCAATAGTAATTGTATCCTTGACAAGGTAGTGGATCGATCGTTGCGTATTCGATTTTGAGCAAAAATATTTATATTTCCAAAAAAATATTAAATATATATCCGTGGCATTCATTTATAGAAAATTTTTATTAAAACAATGCAAAATCACAGAGACCTAATTTGTCTCAAGGATACAACAGTGCAATAGTAATTGTATCCTTGACAAGGTAGCGAGTCGTTCGTTGCGCATTCGATTAGATTCTCAATCCTCAATCCCCCGGTTTTCTTCGTGTTAGAGAAGGGGACTTTATTTTCATGGATCCACGAACACGATAATGCGTGTTCCCGTTGCAGTATAGGAGATGGCACGGTTCGATAGTCACCGGCGAAGGAGAGTAAGAATGGAAGGAACAGACACCTCAAAGGGGCTAATAAGTGTGAAAGTTGGAATGGAGAAGGGTAACGAGGGGGGAGATTAAAAAAGCGAAAAGGACGAAGGTAAGGACGTGGAAAGAGGGATGAAATTATCGATCGAGGAGGTCGGGAGGGCGCGACAGATAAATTTTCAAAACCAGACTTTTTCCCTCCCTTCGTCTCTTCGATTTTATTGGTATCGGCGTGGACTTAATTTCTAATTTTGGCAGCCGAATTCGAAAATTCTATACGGTCCATATACGGGGGATAAACGGGGATGGACGTTTGGCTCTCGAACGTTTCACCCTATTACTCGTTCCATTTCGAAAGAGGGAGAGTTGGGATGAAACGTCAACCGCAATTCCTCCTTATCCCTCATTGTTCCTCCTTAATTGTTTTATCATGTGGGATAATTATTTTATCGTCCTCTAACGATCCATGAGAATCGACGATCAAGGAGAACCGGACGATAAAATAATTAAGGGATCGGGGATAGACATTGGAAATTGAAGAATCAATTTCTGATTTTATTATAATTAATTTCTTTGATTAGCTCTTGATGGAACTTGTAGGAAAAGAGAATTTTATATCAATTATATTACTTTAAAGTCTTTTTTTTTTTTATTAAATCAATAAATGCCTGAATGAAAGAAGTGTTGAACATTTTTTTCTTTTCGATTAAATTACAAAATTAGAGTAGAAAGATTTTAGTTGAAAAGTGATTTATATACTTTCTATACAATATGATTTATATTGTATAGATATCTAGGAAGTAGTAAAATTTTTTTTTTTTTTGATACTTTCGTTCTAATTTTTTAAAAAGTAGTTGTCAAGAGTAACGAATCTTCATCATCATCAATTTAAGTTCTACCATCCTATAGAAAATATTTTCTTTGAGAAGGGCTGGACACAGTTTATCGATTCTCTTATCCACACGTATTAACAGGATGACATAAAGGATATTAAAGTTCGGTCAAGTTTCTTCGAAGAAAGCGGCCAACAGTTAATTATCGTAGCTTTTTAATTAACGCTTAAGAAGATTCTTCTCTATTATATCGTGTCACGTGACTGAGTTTCTAAAAATATCTCGAATCGATATTCGATTCGTAAAATTGTACATTTTTAATTATAAATTTACAATAATGCAATTCGTATTATATTGAAATATTAAGATAAGTAATTTAAAACCTCGAGATGAAAAGAGAAGAAATATGAATAAAAGAAGCATTGAATTAATTAATTATATAATGTTTAATACTCAAGTACCATCGTGACGCTTTTTATTTCCAAGTATCGAAACAAAAGGTGAAATATCGAGAATTTTCTAACATTAACAACGATTCTTCTCTGGAAGAAACGCGAGATCTAACGTTTATCACAGTCTGCGCTGAATTCTTTTAACAATTAGATCTAATTGCTCCTTAAAACGGTTAATTGTCTCGAAAAAAAAAGAAAGAAAAAAGAAAAAGAAAAAGTAGAGAAATAAATGGAAAGGAGAGTATCTCACGAAGAGACTGATAAATAATTCAACACGGTACTTTTATAGCAACTGTCAGTGTTCATTTTTCTTTATACTTCGAATGACGCGTGCTATAAATCTTGAAAAATTCTAAATTTCTTTGGATAAAAATAGAAGAGATGTACGAAAGTATGCCAAAAAAACCTTTGATAAAAATTTGTTGAACTTATATTATATTTACACTGTATTAGATAATAAATAGAATAAATACAATACTTTAGAATAAAAATATTATTTTGCTTTGACAATAAGAATAAATATTCATGGACAATTTGTACATCTTTGGTTGACAGGATTGGAATAGATTCAAATTTATCAACCAATTGCTAAATATGTAATTAATTACGCTCTTGCTCATTGTAAATGTTGACGCAGCTTGTGTTAACATGTTGTTATTAATTCTCGTTTATCAATTTAATCGAATGCGGTTAAAACTGGAAAACTGTTATTTTGCGAGTTAATTATTAATTTTCGAAATAATTGAAAACAATAAAGTGACGTATGTATTGAATGACGATCGCAAAAATGATAAATATCGAATTATTTGTTTGTTCATATGATTAATTAATTAATATTCAAATTAATTCGTATAATATGAAGATTCGGAGATAATCGGCTTACTTTTTTTAACTCTAAAATATTTTTAACCAAGGAAATTGTACAACGTTGTACAATTCATATACAAAGTGTTGTACACAGCGTGACAACATATGGTTACACACTATAGTATTTCCATGGTATGATGTACCAGTAAAATTATCGTAACATATATCTATCTCAACAAAATTTCTCAAGGCATATCTTTTTTCTACTGGTTTCTAAAATCTTCATAAAAGTTTGTGTGTTTGTGAATATATTAGAAATCAATAATCGATTTCAGATTAATTTTTTGGAATGGTATTCATATTGATCGAAGATTTTTGGATACATTCTAAATATTAATTAATGAAAGGTTAGAAACAATTAAAAGTAATTATGAATCTTTTGATTATCAAAATATTATTTTATTCATTATACACACATTTGTTTTTACTTTAATATTTAGAAAATTATATTGATTAATTTTTCAAATTTGAATATCAAGTTTCAATAATTTTTTAAACATCAATTGTCACATGATTCTTTATACGTGAATTATATAATGGCAAAATGCAATACATGATGAAATTGCAACGCATTAAAGTTAATGTGTTTAATGAACAAAAATTCATTGGAAGTTAGAATAAAAGTGAAAAGATATTTTCATCGCTATTTCGTAACGAAAACGAATACGCGTACTAAGTCTTACTACAACAATATTAGAACCGTGTTTCTAGCTTAATAACTTTCCAATTTAATATCTAAAACGTTTTTATTTTCGGCATTTGTAGCGTTATACGTAGCTACATTTTTGCCAGGGCAAACGAAACGTCGACTTATTAAAATCCGAGCGAATTTTTAAAAATTTAATGAAACTGTATTTCCCTTCTTCTTTTAAATCGGTTTACCGTATATCGTCCCGTAAATTGCATTTCCTCCACGTGTAATTAACGTCGTTATTTTGCATTTTTCGTTATCGATTTTTTTTTTGAATTAAAAAAATAAAAATTTCGAATAAATATTGAAATTAATATCAATGGAAATTAGTGCCATTGAATTGTAGATTTAATATTTTAATTTCCTTATCGCAAAGTACAGAATTTAGATTGAAATAAAATTTCTTAATCCACATTATTCTATTTCGCATATATAAAAATTTAAAAATTCTTAAAAATTCTAGACTTATTTCGTCGCTTTATAACTCCACTCTCATTTTTTTCCAAATTTTCTCTACGTCTTCATCCCAAAATAGAAATAAATTCCCAAAAACATATATTCCTAAAAACAAGAATAGATTTTACACATAACATCAAAAATAAAATGATCCCTGTCATTTTTTTCATCGATTCATCAAATTCGCTCAAAAATTATCGTCCTCGCATTTATTCATTCGCGATTTTTTCCTCTTCGAAATGTTTTTTCAATTTTTTCTCATCTTCGTACTCGATGCATCCTCTATTCGACACAATCTCATTTTATTCGCCTCGATTGTAAAAATTCTCGTTTTAAACAGAGAGACAAGATCTCGTACAGATTCTCCACGAACCTTTTTCCCATTCAAATTTTTC
>NW_006263304.1:319387-320599 GCF_000469605.1 Apis dorsata | reverse complement strand
CTCTCTCTCTCTCTCTCTCTCTCCCTCTCTCTCTCTCTCTCTCTCTCTTTTAAACGAGTTCCACGCAATTCTCGCGCGTCGCAACGCGATGAATACGCTTCCGATTTTAAGTTAAAGCGTAAACGCGGCCACGCGGAACCAACTTTTCGCCTTGGCTATCACGATTTCGAGAGAGCTTCGTTAAAGATTTTCTCGAGTTGATGCAACGCCAGTAATTAATTATGCGCTCAAAAAACTGTCTCTGCGTTGAATACAATTCGTGCGGAGAAATGTCTTGCTCGATTTTCGTTCGTCATTAAACGCTATTGCTTTCATGGACGAGACTTTACGAAATGGGAAATGGTACTTTCAAAATGGTGAATAACATCAGTTTTTTTTAACTTTCTTAATCAATTGTAAAATGTTTCGAACCAAGTCATTGATTCATTTTGGTTAATTTTTCTTCGAGTGGAAAAATTAAGCAAGGAAAAAAAAATTTCAATATTTTACGAGATTTTTAATTTTCTTTTTTTTATCTTTCTGGTAAAACGTAATTTTGCAGAATTTACAGAGAACGTGATTTTTCGCGTTTTTTAATTCTTTCGCGCCAGAATTCATTCAAACGCCAATTCAATCTAATCGCGTATATAAATTATCCAAGTTTTCATCCAAAATTCGACGAATTAAATTTTCTACCGTTCTTACACCACTGTTCCTCTCTTTATCATTATTATCTCTCAGTTTTCCGGAACGAATTGCGAATAACTCGAAACGAACAAACTTTGCTTGTCGTACGAAGCACGATCGTAATAATTACGTTGTCCGTTTGTTGCCCGAGGCCGCAGTTTAATTCGAGCCTGTGCCTCGAGTCGATGCTCAACGATTTTCACGAGTGATAATATTGCGGTTGAACGTGCGAAACCGTACAAAAGTTGCGAGAATTGCGTGGTAGACGTGCATTTCTCTACGTCCCTCGTTTAATATGGAACGTGGTCGAGTGGCACGATGAAACAGGGAGAGACGAAAAAGAAAAGAAAAAAAGAAAAGGAAGAAAGAAAAAAGGATATAACTGAAATGCAGATATCGTCCGTTTGAGCAATTTAAGCAGTTTCGAGCTTTGCTGTTCGTGATTAAGAGAGAATAAAATGTCGAGAGGGAATATCGTGTGATAGACCTTGGTAAGACCCTTTTTTTTTTCTTTGCTTTCGTGAAGGATGATTCGATCGTTCTTTA
>NW_006263304.1:306447-319285 GCF_000469605.1 Apis dorsata | reverse complement strand
TCTCTCTCTCTCTCTCTCTCTCTCTCTCTCTCTCTCTCTCTCTCTCTCTCTCTCTCTCTATGGTTTCGTTTTCAGTGCAAAGAATTCATCTGGAATTTCGAACGAGTATTGTGCGCGTCACAGCGATGACAATTATGTTTTGCGACGAATAAGTGACGTTTATTCGATTGAATTTGTTTATTTCGGGATCACTTGTGTGTGATAAAATGCTTTTAGCGGATTGGAATGTTGATCGAATAACGTGTACATTTCGAGAAACTAACTATGTATATTTTTTTTTTTTGTAAAATAAATATGAATAGGTACGTGTGTAAAAATCACGAGTTTACAGATTTTTGATGTATGAATCGTGTTTTGAGGAATTTGCAAGAGGAGAAATTTTTTGAAGCTCGATTACTTTTAATTATTCGAGATTAATTATACTTACAGCAAATTTTCAACACATGTTTGTTTCCATAAATGGATCTGATGAAATTTGAATCAGCATATATATTGGCGAAAAAAAATATCAATTCATATTTTTTGTCGAAACCATTTAATACTTTTCAAAAAATTTTTATTTAATCAAAAAAAGAAAAAAAAATCATCCCTTTGCGCAATTACAATTAAGAATAGATACAACAAGAATATCTCGAATTAATTCATTTATTCAAATGAACAAATCTTATCGAAAAATGATCACGAGTCAAAAATTCAAAGTCTGTAAAATCCAGTTAAGAACAGGATCGCAGTTAATCTCTTCTGTAATCACAAAATTCGCAAATTTATCTCTCTCTTTCTCTCTCTCCAAATTATTTTACTCTCCACTCGAGAAGAAATCCAATTAAATCCAATTAAATCCAAGTATTCGAAGTATAAGTTCTTCGACAGTACTAAAATCCACTCAAACTCCATCCGTGTTTCGCGTATTGCCAGCAGGTAATTTTTAATCCCGACCTCAGCTTAGGTGCTCACGTCCCTCGTTTGAGATTCGATCCACGTACCGGTTCTTAATGCCCCCTTCGAAATTAAGAACACTGTACTCGCCCCGACGATTTATCCCTGACAACCAGGACAGCCCGCCTCGTACATTCGCCTCGCTCGAAGAAATTCTAATTCCCTTCTCTCCCCCTCCCCCCAGGGAAGAAGTTACCAGAAGACTACGCGAGATGTATATGTACCACGCGGCGGAAATGACGCACGATACAATTTCGAGCGAAGTGATCAACGCCCGCACGTTCCTCTCTTCCAACGATGGCAAGCGTGGACAAATGAATCTTGCGCATTATCGTCGTCCATCTTAATTCCTTGCTCGACAATCGTGAATTACTCGAAATAATGCTGTGTATAATCCGATTATACGAGGGTGGTACAAGTGTCAAAGACGCTCTCTGTCCACGCTCTCTCTATCTCTGTCTTTCTCTCTGTTTGTCTCTCTCTCTGTCTGTCTCTCTCTCTGTTCCATTAACCATTGTTGCGCGGATTTGTGTATTATACGCGCGTTTATCCTTGTGAAACATCGTCGACAAATCCGAATACGAATAGGTCAAAACCCGATGTTTAATTATGATCGTTTCTATCGTCCTCGGTTTAGTTATCGAAGGAACGCGTACCGTGATTGTTCGTGAGCGTGCGGAGTATACTTTTGTTTGAATTAATTTTAATTTCTCGATTGTCGTCGATCCCGAGAGAAGAGTATTTTTCGATGGATGTTTATCGAGATGAAAGGTAAACAGAGTTTATAATTGAGTTTTATGATTTTGTGTCGAGACGTCTCGAGATCGTGGAAACTATCAATTTTGAAGAACAGAGTTTGGGTTAGAGATTGATTAATTAATCGTGGAGAGATTAAGATAGAGTAATTTTTCTTTTGTCGGCCTTTCAATTCAATTTTTCTTCAAACTCGGTCAAGATAAATTAACTCGAACGAATGAAATTTAAATGTTAATCTAAAATAATAGATGGGGTTTTTTTTTTTTTTTAATATTCGAATTTATGCAATAAAATTATAAAAGTATTCTTTCGTTATCTCAACAACGTGTCTAAATTGTTAGCAAAAGTTTGAACAGCTCCATTATCATTTTTCTTCAACGAAAATGTTGTTCATCCTTCGAAAATTGTGCAATCAATTTACTCTTGTTCTTATTTTCGTTCACATTGCGAGTAACTTTTCTTGTTTTTTTCCGTGAGACGCGGAATCCTTAGTAGTTGGGAAACACGGTTTTATAGTTGTGTTTGTTCGTTGTTCCGAGATAAATGAAGCATCGCCTGTTCGATACCTTTTCGAGTATACATGTCCTTGCAAGAAGTAATTAAGAAGCACTATTCGATACGGGGTTAATGGAAAGAGTAAACAGTTCTCGTGCGCAATTTTCCATTAATATTTTCGAGTGACAAACCTATTAAGAATATTGCTTTCCTATTAAACCTTGTGTGCACGTTTAATTACCATTTGAATAACCAGTTAGTTGCAACTACTTGTTATAGTAGCGAAAAGAAGCAATAAACGATTATCTATTAAAAGTTCTTGCATCGATCTTGTATCGAATATATCTCTTCACGTATCTAATTCTAATCTTATTCTTTTTAGAAAATTTTCTCCCAATCATATTTATGCGACTTCCAGTTATTTATTCATTCACCATTTCATTCCATTTATATCACTTCCATTCCGTCTATAACACATTTATATTATTTGTACATCTTATTCCACTTGCTCGTCTACAATAATTCTATAAATAATTTGTCTGGTTAAAATTATCTATTTTTTTAATTTTTATTTTTCCGTTCGAAATGTGTTTCACAATTATCATTCACAATTCGTGCCTTGTTTATTCATTCATCTCGAAGATATCGAAGATTTCAGATTTTTTTTCTAAAGCCTGAAAGAAAACTTTAAAAAACGAATACAAATTATATCATTAACAGATTAAAATGTTCAAGATGACAATGTATATAGATAACATCAAATGTCACGATTTATCACATTTTCCAAAATTAGTCTCTCTCTCTCTCTCTCACTCACAAATATCTCGTATGAATCGTAATTAACGTCCGGATCACAACATCCTATATCCTAAACCTATCCCATTTGTTTGCCATTCGGTGGCATAAACGGTTGGCCTAACTCGCACGCACATCATCACACGTTACATCATCACTGGGAATATAGAGAAACGATACACGTCAGAATGATTGACCAATATCCTCCTCGAATCGCAACCGGTTTAATGGAGATTTAGCGGGTTTAATGTCGATTATCATCATCGAATTTCTGATAGTTCACATAGACGGATCGGTAGACCTCGAGAATTTAATTAAACTTAGCCTGGCCATTCCACGATAATAGTTATAACGTGTTTAAATTTAACTGTAAATCGACGCATGAGAATTAGAAATGCACGTTCCGCCGAACGCATGATTGGTCACATGCCACGTTCCCTTATGCACGTGTCGAAACGATTCATTGATAGTTTTTTACTCTTTATTAAAGGGTTGGTATTTCTGATGTATGCGTGGCGTATATTTCTACTATTTCGCGTGTCACCGAATATTTGGTAATTTTATTAATTAGACGAATGAACCGAAGAGAGGAGATAAAATTTAATTATAATTTTACAAGTTACGTTTAATGAGTTTAATTTTCGTGGAAAGACGATATAAATTATTTTTATAGTATATTATAAAATCGTGTTTATACGATTGAGAAGAGAACCTTTTTCATGCGTAAAAAGACGTATTAAGAAATGGAATGATTTTACAAAAAAAATCTCGAATAATGCTCGTAACAGTAGTACTTTTATTTCTATTCAATTTCAATTTCTCTTAAAAGGATACAGGTTTTTCAATCCCATGCTCGTCGACGATTCCATTATCTTTATACCCACGACAATCAATTTTTGTTTTATTCATTTTTCTTATTATTCATTTTTTTGTTTAGATTCACTAACAAAAAAGTTAATATTAATAATAACGATTAATTGATATTTAATATTTCAAAGGCAATTCGTTCAATTATTTGTAAGCTATGATACGTCGTTTAAGGTAAAGGCATGATCAATCTAACAATTTAATCAAAGTACAAATATCACTATGGTAATTCCAATTTTCTAATTATAGTATAAATACATATTCAAATTTGTAATTCTCTTAATTGTTCCAGGATACACTGTTCGAGGATACACTGGATATATCAAATATCTCTCAAATAATAATTCCTTAACGAAAATATAGCTCACGGTTGGCGAACTGATTGCGTTTACATTCCTAGTGAATTTCGCAAGGGTTGATTTTTGTTGTTTACTTTTTGGCAAGGTTGTTTCCCCATTTAGATATGCCAGCGGCGTGCTCCGCTTGTAAATTATTTCCTGAAAACACGGACTTATCCCCCATCGTACTTTTTAAACTTTTAATTGCCAGTGGCAAATTAGAAGTTCATGCGAAATGTTGCCCTTTTTAATTGGATAAAAATATCCACGCTCATAATTACGAAAACGTGTTTATCGTTTATTCTGTTCTCTTTCACCTTTGTTTACGTGTTTTCGGTTTTTCATTCCTCCACCCTTTTCGAACCGACGCTTACACCACGCCACTCCATCCGATACGTTCATTTTTCCTCGCCACACCTGCTTACGGTACAACAAACCAGTGGCGCGTGTTTTCCGTGTTCCTCTCCCTCTCTCTCTCTCTCTTTCTCTGTCTCTCTCTTTCTCTCTCCCTCCCTTCCTCTCTCTCTTTCTCTTTCTCTCTTTTTCCTTTTCTAAGCTTCGAGTAGTTTGGATCTATTTTTCGTTCGAATTTGAAGCCAAGAACAGAGATTAAACCTTTAAATTTTCGAAAATCGAATTCCAAATTTTCTCCTTCTTTCTTTTCTTCCCTCTCTGTCGAAGAAATCGAGATTCTGGAGGAATTTTAACCTCTTTATCGGGGAGTAATGCGGTCAACGTGGCCACGTGTTGGAACGAGTGCAAAACGAAATGTAAACGTGGCAAATGATGTAATATTTTTGTCTAATTAATTGCTAATTAAACGTGCATCATTGGTGGAATAATCAAAAGGTTTATAGTTCGTGGATAATTCTTATTATCCACATCGCAAAGCGATGACATCAATAAATTCGATATTACGATAATATCGTTCGTTTCTTCTCGAAGCTGTGTTATTGAAAATTACGTAGAAACGAAAAATATGATTAATTTTTCTTGCGAGATCTTCGTTAGACAAGGATTTCCATTCGAGATATCGAAATTTACGCGTTTTATTTTATGCGTTAGAATCGTTAATGATGAGAAAAAAAGTTGATAAAAATAAAACTTTCATTAATTTGGCGGAAATATTGTTTGTTGTTCGAGTAAAATATTTCCATATTTCTTTTACTTCATTAGTCTTAATCGAAGCCTTTATTTCTTACGTTCGATTCGTTATTAACAAATAATTACATGTGTTATGACTTTCTAGTATTGTTTGATCTCATTTTTTTAATTGGATTTGCAATCTTTTTTATTTTTCATTTAAAAATTTACTCACATCTTTTTTACTTTTACAAATAATAAATACATATTTGTAATAATTAATAAAGAAACAATATTTCCAAATAAACTGAATTACAAATTATGCAAATATTTCGAGTTAATTTGCAACATTTTTATACAATTTCATTAAACAAAATTACAAATACTTTTCTTAACATGTGTTCACGATTAATACATACGCAATCTTTTTTCTCCTCTCGATAAATAAATAAATAAATAAATCCCGCTTGATTGCCAATACCAGTTTATTCATTACGCGTATCGAACGAATAATAAGCAAAATATAAATCAACTTCTCCGTGGAAAAGGATGGATCGTGCGATTAGTGTGCAACGATGCGGAAAACCGAGCTAGATGTTGGATGCAGCTTCTTGCAACAAATATCGGATCGATCCTCGACCGCGCCATAAACTAAACTCCCCCCTCCTGCTTTCGATTCGATTCCTGTTGAGATTCCTGTATCACGAATACCATTACACTACCTTCGAGGAATCTTTTCCCTTTTCGAGTTTTTGTTCATCTGGACGATTAATTTTACTTCAACAATCATTCGAAATTTCGAAAATTTTTATTCACAATTCATCGAGTTGGATCCATATACCGAATGGAATCACAGAGGCGCATTCAAGCTTTATTCGTTGGACCTCTGATGGCATGTATAAAATAAATAAAAAAAGAAAGAAGATATTAGAAAGATCATCGTTTCATTTTTGAACAGAGATTTTTCGATACGAACGGATTTTTGGATCGAGTTTTAAATAAATAAATAGATAGAATTCACAAATAGACAGCATAGTTGTCCACCACGTATATATCATCTTTCGATGAATTCGCATAAATCACAAGTGTTAAAATTAGAAAGAAGATATTAGAAAGATAATCGTTTCATTTTTGAACAGAGATTTTTCGATAGGAAGGAATTTTTGTGTTCGTTTTGAGTTTTAAATAAATAAATAGCGGATAGAATTCACAAATGAAAATCCACAGCGTAGTCCACCACGCATATATCATCTTTCGATGAATTCGCATAAATCACAAGGGTTAAAATTAGAAAGAAAGAAGATATTAAAAAGATAATCGTTTCATTTTTGAACAGAAATTTTTCGATACGAATGGATTTTCGGATCGAGTTTTAAATAAATAAATAGCGGATAGAATTCACAAATGGACAGCATAGTTGTCCATCACGCATGTATCATCTTTCGATGAATTCGCATAAATCACAAGGGTTAAAATTAGAAAGAAAGAAGATATTAGAAAGATAATCGTTTCATTTTTGAACAGAGATTTTTCGATACGAATGGATTTTCGGATCGAGTTTTAAATAAATAAATAGCGGATAGAATTCACAAATGGACAGCGTAGTTGTCCATCACGCATGTATCATCTTTCGATGAATTCGCATAAATCACAATGGTGGTAACGATCATTGTGATTCGAAACAATCGTCATCCGCAATAATCCGCTTGGTTGACCATCTATCGCGTCAAACTGGGCCAAATATTCTGCTTGAAATCCATTTCTACCCACGGGGATGATTGATGGCATCTTCGTGCCAGCGTGAACCTATCGCGTCACGGATTCTATCGTTGTTCAACCGAAACGCATCGGGTTCAAAGGTCGGCGATATATTACCTGTTGTCGCCTCCACGTTTTTTCGATGTTCCCAATGGGATGATGTATGCGTGGAACGTTTTCCATCCCTTCTTTTTCCTTTTTTCCCCTCTCTCTTTCCTTTTTCCCTATTCTCGAGTTGACAACAAGTTCTTTTTTTTTTTTTGTCCGAGTCGTTTCCCTTTTTCAGAGTTGAAATATAAATCGATGTCCGTGACAATGTCCGTGTATTATGTTCTTTTTTATATTTTTTGCAAAAGAAGGAATTATCGTTTTCTTCCCGAGGGAGAAATCTGTCTTTCGTTAGTCGTCTTTCGTTCTATTCGAGATTCTATCGATGCTGGATTCTGAGATCGAAAGTGTTCTTTTCCATGAAAATCGTCGCTTTATTTCTTCAGAAAAGAAAATAAGTAGCGTGGATCAAAGAATGACGAGGGACAAAACAATCGTTACGATGAGCGAATTTCTTTGAAATATTCCTCTCTTTTTTTTTTTCTTTTTGGATGTTTCGTATTTGGAATGATAAAAGAATATTTTTGATATTTCATAAATAATAAAAAATAATTACAGCATAAACTTTCGATGATCATATATTTGAAAGGAATTGTTAATTTAAATCCTCTTTTTATTTCAACATCCTTTTTAATATTTGACAAAATATAAAATTTTGAATTATATCGAAATTAAATTTCAAATCAATTACTTTAATTGGTCAATTATTATTCAAGTTTATTTAAGAATGATAAAATGTTTTAACTTTCGTAAAGAAACTAGTTCTGAAAGAAAAGTTTGACAGAATATTTTATTACAGAAAAATTGAATAAGAGATAAACAAATCTCTTAGAACGAATGTAAGATTGTCCAATTGTATATTTTAACGTGTACTTAATTCGTGTCTTTGTACAAGAAATAGAAGGATTTCAAAGTCACGTGTTTCCTTCCACAAAGATTTCTTTATCAAAAAGAGGACAACATGCATGGTTGGAAATATTATAAGAAGTATAAGTTTGCCATAAATCCTGAAGGGAAGGTAGATTTTAAAGATAGCTCGGGATTGTGGAAACATCTTTGACTGACAAAAAGAGCGCATATGTATGCACGTACGTTTCTGATATCTAAACTTTTGCACTTCAAAGATTTCTTATCTGTCTGTCTTATTATGGATACGCATGGCGATAGAGATAAAATTTTCTTTGGATTAGATACTATATATATAACAAAATCGATATTTTCCTTCGATTTCTTCGTTTCATTTCATACGTAAGATATACTTTGCAGAGAATTTTTATATATTAAAATGTTTGCACACGTATTATTCCACTGGAATAAAAAAAGATATAGCTATAAATAAAACGTAGAACAAATGTCGATGCTAACACGATAACTTAAAAAATATCGATCGATTTCTCAATACTTCTCAATTCCATCGAGAAAATGCATGCATGCATGCATGCATCTCAAGAAAGAAATTCTTCTCGATTCTTCTGAATTGAGTACCATTCAACGATAAGATCCGAATACGCATCCGCCAACGATGGTATCCTTTCCTCCAAAGAATCCTCGCAAAGAATCGCGATCCGCAATTGTACGAATCGCACAAGACTTTTCCTTCTAAGCAAGCAAATTCTCCAAAAAAATCGATGGACGAGTTTAGAAAATTAGAAATTCTCGAGACGCGGCGATTTATTGAGCGATGGTTCGATAAAAGATCGGTTCGATACGTCTCCTCCTCCCGTGAACTCCGTGGTTCGAGATGGAACCAGGTCAGAAACGAAGTTAAGCTTTCTACTCGAGAATTGAGTGGAAGTTGCTGTATCCGCCTTGAAATATGTCCTCAGACGTTTCTGACCTCGAGGAATGTGAGCGATTGTGGGGCGGCAACGCGCGAACGGAAGCTCGGCTCAATGGAGGTATTGTGAGAGTGTTCCCAATAAGGGATTTCTCCCGACGTCACGTGACGTCTTGCGCGGGTCTTTGTCTTCGTTTCGTCCGGATCTCATCGAGTTTCCTTATCCCGTTCTATTGGGATACACACAGGGCGCGGGTACGCAGCGGGTTTAACGCGCGTTCGCGTTAAATGCGGATGGGAAGAGGATGGAACTGGAAACAGTCCCTTTGCATGCAAATGCTCGCTGGAACGTGGAATTTTCTCCCATTATCCGCGATGATCCTCGAGGTCGGTTTTAATTCTTCGAGTTAATGCTGGATTCGTGGTTTAAAGCCATACCGTCCGTATTTAGGAGGGTTTATGGAATAGACGAGGCTATATTCGCATCGTTTGTGCGAATTCTTTGGATTAGAAGAGTGTTTTTAGAGAGTTGGAATTTTTATATATATATATATATTTTTTTTTCTTTTTCATTTTTAATATTTGTGTTTTCTTTTTGTTTCGTAACTTTTCCAACTCCACACTTGGAAATGTCGTGATGGAAATTCTGTAATTTTTTAATTTTTCCATCCCAATTTTTTAATTTTCCATACTATTTCTTTTTTATTGCAGTTTGAAATTTCATTTTAACGGTTGAAATATTTTTTCAATTTTTACGTAATTCTTTGGCTTATAATTCCTCCCCTCTCCCCATCACAGCGAGAATAGTTTATCGGGAT
The DNA here is from genome assembly GCF_000469605.1 of Apis dorsata. Lineage (NCBI taxonomy): Eukaryota > Metazoa > Arthropoda > Insecta > Hymenoptera > Apidae > Apis > Apis dorsata. The sequence continues at coordinate 309,554 of NW_006263304.1, read as the reverse complement.
GACAAAAATAGGATAGGATTCGATTTGTTAAAAATTTTTCACCAGAGAAGATTATTTTCATTTTTATAGCGTCATTTTTATTGGAATTATTGTGCAATATCGCTTCAGTGATATGACGTAACAAGAGAATTCATGGTTTGCCCATGTTTCCACTGAACCTAGACCCTGTGCAATAAGTTTCAAGATTAGTGGTTCATGGACTGGGTTAGTTTCGATCTAGAGTTTCAACCATGGGATGTCAGCTTCCACTTATCCCTTCAGGGATTTTGAGGGTTGTAAGACAATCCTCTTGTTATGGGACAATATTGGTCGCAATAAGTATCTTATTGTGTCTCAATAATTATCCAAGTATCGAGTAACTATTTCCATCAATAATTTAACTGCCCATATAAAATCCTTGCGCAAATAAAATACTTTTAATAAAGTTAAAAATTTTAATTGTTTCTTTTTTATTTCTTTTTCAAAAAAAGTTTCTCGTATTTCCAATTAAAAAACTTGTTTAATTTCTATGGTTTGCCATTTTATAATAAAAATAAATTTTGATATTGATTCAGAAAAATGGGCGATGGATTTAGTGGATTTTGTTGTGCATGGTCAGACATTCTCATAATCCAAATAGAAATTCTTTTCAATTTTCTAACAACAATTGTTCACAAGCAAAAGCTACGTATCATTTATTTAATTTTTCATTATGAATTATATTTGATTCTTGATTATTTATAAGATATATTATAGCATAATATTTAAGAGACGATTTGAACATTTATTCAATTTTAACAATCGTGAAAATGAGAATTTGTACAAGCATTTGCAATCTAATCGTAACATTCGTCACGTCTTTTGTACGATAAATTCGTCTCGAGCTCAAATTCCGACATCTTGTACGCAAGAAGCAAATAGATAAATCGTTCCACTTGAAATCACGTTGGAGGGATGGCATCAGCAGTATGAGTAAAACACCGATAATTAATGGCAAGCAGAAGTTTCTAATTATAGTTCAAAGTAACCGATGATATCTAATTAACGCGATAATTAACGATATCTCAACAAACTGATGTAATTTCATCCATTTCGCGTTAAATTCGATACATTTTGATCTCTCGAAACGTATCAACCCAATTTTTCATATTTTAAATATATCGACTATATCCAACTCTTGGAAAATTAAAGACGACGCGTTTTACACGTCGTATAAATTTGATTTTATAAATTTGATTTGAGGGACTGGATTTTCGTATTTCTAAAAATAAAAAAAAAAAAATGGAATATAAGATATGGCATAATGTGGAAGAAGCGACAAGAATAATAATGCTTGTATTACGAATGTAAATTTCGTTTCTTTTCAGTTCTTGATATTAATGGGGCAATTCTGAGTCGGTATATTCCGCCCTATCAATTTTTGTCAACCATGAAGGAGAAGAAAATTCGCTGTAAATCATGCGTTATGTCATGTTAAATTTTGTAGAGTTTTGCAATAAAAATATCGCGATTGGAATATTTGTTAAACTCGAAAAAAGTGTGTATCGCAATCGTATTTTCTCTTCTAGATTATTTTTCGATCAAAAAAAAATATTTTTCGAATTTCAGAAATTCAATCTTGTTAATTCAATCTTGAACAATGAAAACGATCAGTCCTCCATTAAAGTCTCCATTAAATACGTATGATTCTATTTCTAAATTGAAATTCTATATTATATGCATTCTAATAACAATTATTATTATGCTTTTCATTATTTATCCAACGAATCGTTAAATTCGTTAAACACGATCATCAATTTATTGCGATAATTCGTTTAACGAACACGTCGATCACGTTGCACGATCGCATTGGTTAAAATCTCACGTACAGATAAAATAAAATAATACGAGACTCGAGAAACGAAATTATTTAATCAATCGTAAATTTCAGTCAGGCTACTCATCAACTATTTAACGACGATTTAAACAATGTTACTTTTTTTAATTGACTCGATCGACGCGTGCGCGACTAACGATTTCATTTCACGAATTTTTTCTCTTTCTTTTTTTTTTTTTTTTTTCTTTCTCCTTGCACTCGCTCCTCTTTGCCTCTTTCCTTTCGTTTATACACGCTTTCCGCGCACGAGGAGCGCACGCGTTAATTTCATCGCATATTTCGAAAATTAACACGCTCGTGCTCGTTTTTAGATTTACTCCTACATTTCACTTCAGGGGTAAATTTAATATTGCGGAGATTTAATTTTAATCACGATTGCACGATTCTCGTCATCACGGGGGATTAACTGTATTTAAATAAATAGTTTGGAATTTGTTGCCTGGATTGTCCCGGAACAATTTTCCACGCGTCCGCCAATGAAAATATCGCGTTCCACGCGAATGACGCGAAACTTGTACAACTCGTCGAACTGTGTTTCGAGCGTTGTCGTCACTGGTGGCGATTCGATTTTCGAGAAAAAAAGAAAGAAAGAAAGAAAATAAAACGAGATACCTTTTCATCCGCCCGAGAACGCTCGAGAAAATCATCGCGATCCATCATCGATTGTACGTTTCGGGGCGTTCCTATTGAATTTCATGGCATCGCGTCGCGATTTATCAACCCTTAAGCTTTAATGACTCGTAAAGGAATTGACGGGGATTAATCCAGTCAAGGCGAGCCGTTCCTAACCTTTCGAGGAACGAGGATAAATCTTTAACAGGGAATTTAGCACCGACGAGTTACGATGCTTTTTTCCTCCGGTTCGTCGTCATTTCGATGATTCCACCGATCGTTAAATTACGGAAGCCTTGCCTCGACGCGAGGCCAATGACGCGGATCATCGAAATATCGTCCCGTTCATGAAATAACGAACGCTCGAAAGTAGTAGGCGTGCAAGAGAAATGTATCCCGTTAACGTCGATGTCCGCCATTTTTTTTTTCTTTTTTTCCTTTTTTTTTCGAGTTTTCCACGGGGAGAACGTTTTGTTCGGGAGAGATACAAAATTTACGAGATACATGTATGAATCGTTCCTGTATGAATCTTTCATGGGATAAATAATAGGCTGAAACTTTACGTTACGAAATGTATGCGGAACAAAAATATTGTTATGTATGTAAGTACGAAGTAGCTTTTCGAATTTGTAACAAAATA